>NC_079513.1:6150674-6172276 GCF_000801105.2 Raphanus sativus | reverse complement strand
GAGAGAGAGAGAGAGAGAGAGAGTATTCACAGTTTTCGAATAATAGTAATGCTTGTTCTTCACATGTTAATAGAACTTTTCAACCATTAATGGTGTTTTTATAGTTGTCGAATCATATTAGTGCTTTTTCTTCTTCTATGTTTTATCATATTTTACATATTTTTGTACATTATTTTATATTTTGCCATCTTTTACATTATTATAGAAAATATGAAATTTAGGGTTTCGATCATATTTTTATGTATAATTAAATCATTTACATATTGCCTTGGATTTTCAAACCATAGAGTAGTCAATTCCGGTTGTCCCGGTCCGTCCTAGCCCAAATTGCTAAGCACATAAATATTTGAATCTGGTCTGAAAATATTTCGGACCTATAATTCAAAACACATTCTATCTATTTACATGTTATATGGTTTATCAGATCTTTTGGGTTTATCGAAAAATAATTTGTCGTTATCACTTATATTGTTTTAATACATGTGAATCCTTATGGAGAAATATCCTAGGATAGTTCTAATTTTTTTTGTCACAAATATAACTTTTCGAATCAAAATGACTAAAATGTTTAATTAAAGGAGAAAACCACCAAAATAACCTTGAACTTTCAAAAAAATGCCAAAAAAACTTTCAAACTCTTATATAAGCAATTTAAATTGTCAACTTTTCAAATTTGGCCATTTTAATCTTACATTTATGTTGACTCTGCCAATTTAAACTCAACCAAAGTCAACCGTTAACTTTCATTAAATAAACATTAAACGTCTGTTAAGTGTTAATCTATGTTGTTGAATTTACACGAAACAGAGTTAGAAGTAAAGCTTCTTGATCCCTAAATCTCTAAATTATCAAACCCATAATCTTCGATCATTTCTCTGTTGGCGACGAAGCTTCACCAGGTAAGGATGGGTAAGACCAAGCGAGTTGGTCGTGTTCGTCTCACTTTTGGATCGGTGATGTGATACGGTTCATCCGTATATAGACCTACAGAATCAATGTTCATGAAACACAGATTCTCATCTCACTTGTAAAAAATCTTAATTGAAGAAGAGATTCTAAAACAACAATGAGAACAAAGCTTTCTTGTAAAATTACAGAGAGACAGAGATGAACTAGCAAACCTTTCTAACTATTCTTGATGTTCCCAAAATGAAGCGTACTACTCTGTTTTTATATGTAACAAGTTGTTACTCTCTCACACATGACGTGTTCCGCGACGTGTCCAGTAGCTTTACCTGTATCAAATACTCCCCTTCCAAAAAAACCTTGACCTCAATGTTAACGTGATTCTCATAGAAACTTTACGCCAACATAGTAGTACGTTCTCAGAGAAATCTCCACCTCATAGTAAGTTTCTGTCCCCTGTTTTGCTGCTTCTTGTGATCAAACCTCTGAACTTAACCTCCAAGACTTTGGAATTTTCTTTTCTTCTGGTTCTTCACACAATCTTGTACATGAGCAGTGGCGAAGCCACCCCTTGGTCAGGGGGGTCACATGACCCACATGGTTTTTGTAAAAATAAAAATTTTGCTTGTACACATGAGCTTCTGTTTACTGTTTGGCGCTTCCTTGGTTCTTAGAATATACAAATCCAGCTTGCTAACCATTTGTTTGTGTTTCTTCCTCTTTTCTACACTAGAAAGATCTCCGTGAAGTGAATGCTCTATCTTCTTAAACTCCTCGAGGATTAAAATTGTTGCAGAACATTCTTTTTTTACTCATGATCACGCTGCAATATTTGTATGTATATGTTACTCACGTTTTGGAAAGACACAAGTAACTTCTACATAATCTGTAACTTTTGATGTACCAGCAACACTGTCTGATTCCCTCTCACTGTATCTCTCCATCTCAATGCATATGAGTCTTTATATGGAGTCTTGGCCATAGCAGTACCAGCTGGATCCTAAGGCTTGTTAATTGTAGTATACATAACCTGCTGCTCTATCTCTAGAACTGACAAAACTTCAGTACTATGCAGAACCAAATGTTAGATAAAATTGTGTGTTTGAACTTATTAGTTTGTCGAAAACATGAGTTTGATGTGTTCTTTTCTTCTTCAATTAAGGCAAATAAAGTCATTGGGAATTTAGGTTTTCTTTTGCGTCTGGAGATATTCTCGATTTGGGGGTTTTTGATGACGATGAGTATTTTTCGAAACGGCATCATATTAAATTAAACGGAGGTTAATAAAAAGTTAACTGTTGACTTTATTTGAGTCTAAATGGCTGAGTCAACATAAATGTAAGATTAAAATGGCCAAATTTGAAAAGTTGATAATTTAAATTGCTTAAATACAAGTTTGAAGTTTTTTTGGCATTTTTTTTAAAGTTCGGGATTATTTTGGTAGTTTTCTCTTAATTAAAGAGATAAATATATAAATTATACCCGTAAAGTTAACTAATTTATACCTTATGGTTAAGAGTTAAGGGTATAGTTTTGAGATTGAAGTTTTAAATTTTATAACAAAAAATATATTAGAAATTAAAATTTTAAAATAAAAATTCAAAAAAGGAATTAAAAAAAGTTTTAAAAAATAGTTCAAATTTGAAAACATATAATTCGAATCTATAAAAAGTATCTTTTTTATAAAAATTATTTGTATATCTATAAAAAGTTTCAACTTTTGTTTTAAAATGTAAAGTACGTTTAAACTTTTCTTCTTTCTCTGTGTTGATAGCCGACGAAACCAATGGAGCTCTTTCCAACTGAAGACAGGATCTCTGCGCAATAGGATCTGAAGACAACTCCTGCAGCGTCTTCCTCATCTTCACCTCTCTTAATCTTCTTTCCTCCGGATCCACACAATCCATATAGATTCGCATTTGCTCAAAGACCTCTGGAGCGACAATGTTAGGAGATGGTTTAAAACCCGGTGGTATAGTTGGCGCCATTAGAGGCATCAATTTCTCCACAAGATCATTGTGATGTCCTCTCCCACCCGAAGAGTGTACCTCTGTTTCCTTCTGCCTAACCACCACACCTTTGCCTTGAGATCGCAATCCTTGCAACAGAGGGCACTTCGGTTTTTCATGAGATAAACGGAAACAATGGAAGCACTTCTTCTTCACTGTTCATATTCCACATCAACATACTCAATTCGACCACCAGGTAGGGTCAAGGACTTCTTATCACGTAGAGGTTGGTTGACATCCAAAACCACTTGGACTCTTACATAATCCAAAAGATGAGGCTTTGAAGGATCAAACTCAATCAACTTAACATGACCAATACCATCAGCAACTGCATCTATGGTCTTCAACCGGAGTTAGTTAACTGGAAGGTTGTAGTGCAATCGAATCCAGATCTTTGCCGTTTGTAAGTAGTTCGGCGGTGGTGTTTCAACCCATCTCTCCATGGCCATACCCCAATCATCAAAAGTCCAAAACCCCTGTCTCAGCACCATCTCGATATCGATTTCAAGTTCAAAGATGAATTGGAACCTTTCCTTTGATAACGCAATGCCTCTAACTCGTTCATACACCTTCCAAATCTTTGGCATTGTCCTTAGCATTCTACCCATGTTCTGGCAAGATGGATTTAGAAGACGCCCCAAGATGCTCCTTTCTCCTTGTTCAATCGCACAATAGTCATCATCCTCCGGAATGATGATTGATTTGTCTTCTCCAAGCGACATCCCTTGTAACACTTCAGCCAAACTCGCGTCCATTAGCAATAAGAAGAGAGGTTTTGCTCGACAATTTCCGGAAGAAAGAGATTTGTGTGCTGGTGTCAATAACAGCGGCCCACAGAACCCTAGATAAATACATAGCTCCTTCAAATATTTTTTGGAAAAAGGATATTTTCCAAAGATTTGCGAAGATCTCTAAGAGAATTTTGGAAATTTTCCAAGCTTATCCAAATTGCAGCAGAGAAGATCTCTCTCTGACCAGAAGCTCTGCAATGATTAGCACAAAGACTCTTTCCACAGGAGAAGATAGGGTTCACCCTCCAATCCTCTTCGATTCGCCGTTGAACCAAGAAGATAGAGATCAATCTCTCGACTTCATCAAATCGCCTCCGAATCGCAAATGGCCACCAAATCGCAAATCGCCTTAGAGCCATATATGATTCTTATTATCAAACTTTTGTTATTTACATTTCTATGCCACTGAAATTACTAATAATCTTTCCTTTTAATAATGTTGTCTTTTTGGATTAATTAATGCATACTCCTAACTATAATTTCACCAAAAACAAAAATGGAAACAATAACTTCAAGTCTTCAATGTAATCTGTTGTTTTGATTAAATTGCAGTGTAAAAAGTCTCAGGAAAATGGATATAATAACCACTTTAAGCTTACCTTTCTTCTTCACCTACACTGTAATAAATCCGATGACTTCAAAGTAATCTGTTTTTAATAACTGTAACCTGCATTTTTATTCTTCATCTCTAGTTTGATGGACCTATTTACATAGCGATAGATGATAACTTTAGTTTTTTTTTAAAGATAAAAATCATTAATTCAAATCTTCTTTCATATCATACTCTTATGAATAATTATTCCTGCAAAACTCCAATGTTCAGTCACGTTATCAGAAAGCAAAGCATCATATGGATACATTAATGTAACCTATAACAGTAGCAAGATACATATATATTTTATGTAAATGTATAAAATTTAAATCATCTATACGACTATACCAAACGATGATCTAATCTTTCTAAACCAACCAAATCAATAAAATTCATAAGCTTAACAAATATCTTTGCTGAGTGTATCCAAACCTATAATCAATATCAAATCCTTAACATACCTATAAACATAGAAACTGTAGCCTAGAATTTCGCTAACTTCTATATTTATGTAATTTACAATTTAAAATTAGCCTTTAGTTTTCAAACTTATTTACGTTTCCATATCACTGATTAATTATTAAACTGCCTATTTAAATGTTTATCTTTTCTGTTTTATTAATGCATTCCTAAATTGAAGTACAATAAATTAAGTGTCATTTATTTTAGAAATACTTTTTATAATCTAGCTAAACATTAAATTACATTTAATCAATGCCAAAAATGTTAAAGATATCCATCATGTAATAACTTATGAGAAATATATGAATTGTGTTATTGATATGGAAAGAGTTACATAGCTTTATATAGTAGAAGTACTAGATTTTGACCCGCCCTTCAAAAGGGCGGGTATGTTTTCTTTGACAAAGGGCGAGTATATTTTTTGTTGGAGAATTATTTTACGTAATAAAAATTATGATTTTTGATAAATTCTATATTTTAACTTTTTATGAAATTTATCTTAAATTTACTTATATGACTTATTTTGATATTTTCAATATGACTAAATTTTAAAAGACTCTAAATAATTCTAACCCGTAATATGATTTTATTTATTTAAACCGAAGTTAAATTTAATTTACACTGATTTTTTTAATTTAAATAAAATATTTTATATTTTCAACACTCTTGTATTAAAAAATTCATTTGTGCATTTCAAAATATTTTCTATAATTTTATTAAATTTAGTTCACGTGATTTAGTTTTTATTTTAAATGAAACCATTTTTAAGGAGTCGAGATAATTCAAATCCGTATTATGATTTTGTTGATTTAATCATTTGTTATTTCAACTTGATTTTATTTTGAGGTTTTATTTAATAAATGCTTTCAAATAATTAATAATGTGAAAGATTTTTTGAAAAGATATGGTGCAAATATTTAGGAAACAAAATTTTTAAAAACGCTAAGAACAGAATTATATTAAATACTCTTTAATGTAATTGCAAAATAATAATTTTTGATTGGTTGCAAATAATGCTGAAAAAAGGTACATACAATTTTTGTAAAGGGCAGGTATGTTTCCTTTGACAAATTTATTTTTGTAACAAATGTGTTTCAACATAAAATGTATATCAAGTGTCTTAATGATTTTTTTAGGAATTGTTTTTTAGGTTTATGTTCGTTTTCATCTATACAAAATGTTAGTATTGTGAAATAATAATTTTTTTATTGGAAACTAAGAAATTAAACTTAAAATTATTTTCAGTAAAATTAATTTGTACATTTACTTGCAAATTATATAAAAGTCTAAATGAATTGTAATATTATTTAGATTAATAATGGCTATTGATATGATCCACTATATTCATAATCAGGTTCTTAAATGGATACTCGAAAATATAATATATTCAAAATGTCTAATATCCATTGTGAGAACTTCTGCAAGTCTAGATTTTGATCTGCGTTTAAAAATGGCGGGTATATTTTTTGTTAGAAAATTTATTTTCCGTAATAAATTATGATTTTTGATATATTATATATTTTAACTTTTTATGAACTTAATCTTAAATTTACTTATATGAATTATTATTTTATTTTAAATATGATTAAAATTTTTAAGACTCTAAATAATTCTAACCCGTAATATGATTTTATTCATTTAACACAAAGCTAAACTTATTTTACACTGATTTTTTTCTAATTTAAATAAAATATTTTATATCTTCAACATTCTCTGTATTGAAAAATTCATTTGTGCGTTTCAAAAAAAATTCTATAATTTTATTAAATTCAGTTTATGTGATTTAGTTTTATTTTAAATGGAACTCTTTTTTAAAGAGGTGAGATAATTTATACCGTATTATGATTTTGTTGATTTAATCATTTGTTATTTCAATTTTTTTTGAGGTTTCATTTAATAAATATTTTTAAATAATTAATAATGTGAAAGATTTATTGGAAAGATATGGTGTAAATATTTAGGAAAATCGGGAGATCTTATTTCTGTTTCTATATTATGTTGGTAACAATTAGAGAGAATATTCAATTACAGAGAATATTCAATGATCTGTTTTGAGTAAATATCCCGATAATATATGAGTTGAAAAAACGATTTTGGTTATTGATATTTTTTGGTTCATGTGTATTTAAAAATTACAGGATTTTGGTTATTGAATATTGAAGGCCATTGATTTAAAAATTTAAAGTCCATTTCGTTTTATTGATAGAGAACAAAAAGTTGGGCTGTCAATTTATATGAAGACTTTGTTGGGCTTTTAATTAAAGGATTTGATTTAAAAATGCAAATGAAATGGGATGTTTTGTAATTACTTAAAAAAGTCAGGAGCAGGTTCATAAACTGTCTTCTGTTTTAATAGTATAGATAAATGGTAAAACTATAGTATTTTGATGGAGTGGCATTGAGTTGTAATTTCTGTGCAAAAGTAAGGGGTAAGTACTAAATGTACTCCAGTCTTAATAGATTAGATATGAGTCAAACAATAAATATGAAGATCATATAATCATTAAGAAGAATATATGATTGAGTGATTATAGTGATTGAGTGCATCATATGAGTTATGATTGATACTCTTTCCCTGATACGCCCCTTCAAGCTCAAGGGGGTAATGAAGCCAAGATAGCGGAAGCAGCGGCTTGAGATTGACATCTTTAAGAAAATATGATAGGAGATAAGAAGAAGCCTTGCGCTTGAACCATACGGTGAGACGGACTTGTAGCTTGGATTGATTTAGACACGGACGACTATACTAGTCGTGTGGAAGCATATAGCTTGATGGAGTCATAAATGACTTGACCACATATCAACTCCGTAGTTGCGGAAAAAGTAGATGTGTGCACACCTAGACTAGAGATGCAGAAGAAATGGAACGTTGGCTTTATAAATCACTACAAGAGCACTTTGGCTTGATAAAAAGAAAAAAAAAACAAATGAGAACCAAGAGATTAAGAAAACTTGAAATAAAAGAAGAAGAAAACCAAAAATGTGAAATTCTAAATAAAAGCTACGGAAACATGTTTATCTTGAGTTTGATCGGTGGATCAAAACTCACAAAATAACCTGCTCTGATACCATAATAACTTATGAGAAATATATGAATTGTGTTATTGATATGGAAAGAGTTACATAGCTTTATATAGTAGAACTATATGAATCAAACAATAAATATGAAGATCATATAATCATTAAGAAGAATATATGATGGAGTCATTATAGTGATTGAGTGCATCATATGAGTTATGATTGATATTCTTTCCCTGATATTATGATGGATTGGTTATTTTTAATTTTGGTATTATTAACTACTTCAAAAAATACAAGAAAATGTTATAAAATACATAATATAAAATACAAAATATAAATGATATATTGAATTTTATATAAATAAAATATAACTATAAATTTTTGAGTTATTGTTTTTTTTTCTCTGTTAAACATCATGATTTTGGGAGAAAAAATGTTTTTAAAAAATCAAATGAAAAAACAAAAAATGTCTAAAAAGTTTATAGTGCACTGACAAAATATCTAGTGTGACTAAAGAGTTGTAAACAAGATGAACCACAAAAAAATATTAAATTTATAAAAAATTATTTCTAAATGTTCATAAATTTATTTATAATTTTATAAATGTATATTTTTAAGGATTTGTAAATCATATAAAATTATCATACTTTTTATTATATATTGAAAAAGAAGTTAATTAAGAGATTTAAAAACATGGGATTTTTTAATTATTAAAATATGAAGTTAAAAGTTAAATTTTAATAATTCTTATTATTATTCAATAATTATAAATATTGGAAATAGAATGCATATTTCTTTGTATAATATTACTCTCCAGGAAATCGGAGACAAAAACCTAGTTTTGATTTTAATTAACCTAAAATAAGCCAAATTTGAAATTAATGTAAACTGAATCAAAATTGAACATTAAGTTAAGTTTGGTTTACATAAACCTAGATTTCCAACAATATATCTGCCACAACATAAACTAAAAAGTCGGCCATCACACAAGAAATTCTACCAATAGTTTTAAGCCGGATATATAAGTCTACCGTAAGAAAATAAGTTTAACATAAGAAAATAAGTAGGTACATAAGAAAATAAGTTAACCACAAAAATCCATCATTTCTAACAAATTTGGTAACTCATTCGGCATACATATTCTTAAAATTTTGTTTTCTATTCAAGTCAGACAATTAACTTTGTCGTAGAAACAAATCTAACGTTTCTAAAAAATTCTGACATTACAGTATATTCTTTTTCTATACATATTTTATAAACATATTTATTCAGTAGAGTTTTTTTTGTTGAAAATAGACATGCCGTCGATCAAATGTTAAGGATATTTTGGTAATATTTTTTTTATTATAACTATGGATAAGGATAATTTTGACCAGAAAAATATTCTAATAATATTCAAAAATATGAGTCATTCTAGTAATAACACAATTAATTTATGTCTTTTTAGTAAACTTCCCTAAAAATCAATAAAAAGTAAGGGAAATTTGATACAAAGCTAAGGTGGCGGCACAATTTCAGGGGAAAACATTCCACTTCTTCGCATTAACTGGAGTCCAGTTAAGGATATAACTATTGGTCATTGACAACCAGATTTCTGGGATTCAATGTCAAATCGGGTTGGATATCTTGTACACGCCGAGATGGAAACCAAACTTTCTTTGGAAGATAAGCTACAAATTCTTTATTCTGAAAGACTCGTTCTTGCAAATTCATTTAGATAGGTTCGGGATTTCACAATGAACTGGAGTGAACTTATTGTTGCAAATGAATGACATCCGTTTGGCAAAGTTCGTCGAATTGACATAACTCGGTTCACTTGAGTTGAAATAAGCCCAGTCAAGTTGAAATAAGCCGAGTTGAAGTTGGCATATGTTTGGACTGATCTAAAGGAGTAAAAAAGAAACTTAATTGAGTATATAAAGAAGAGGCTGAAATTGAAAATGTATTAAACTTTAGCTTTTAGGTAAGATTAAGGTTTTCTCTAGTTATATTGTCCTTGTCAAAAACACCATATTTTCACAAGTTTTTAGGTAAAACTCTTTGTGATCGTCTCTTTGATCATCTCAAACAACATACCATCGAAAATTCTACCCTGCCGAATTCAGATAAAACAATATACTCCCTCCGTTTCATATTAAGTGTCGTTGTAGAAATTTTTTTTCGTTGCAAAATAAGTGTCGTTTTCGAATTTCAATGCAGAATTTATTAATTTTATTCTGTATTTTATTTTTCTATTGGTCGAGATACATAAGTAATGATGTTTTTGTATAGAAAATATGCAAAATTTAATGATTTCTTAATCCGTGTGCACAACTCTAAAATGTCACTTATTCAGAAACAGAGGGAGTATGACTTTAATTCAGACAATACAATTTAGTTTTGTAACTAATTATTCAAGAGAATTTAAATGCTAACTAAATCTGTCAAAAATACCATTCATGAAAATCTTAGAAATATAATTAAATCTTTTACATTTTATGAAAATACCAGATGAATAAAAAGTTAAGTCTAATGAATACTCCTTGTTTAATAAAATAGATGTTTTGTCTTATAAGCACTAGTGGCACTTGTTGTAGAAAGTATTCTCAAGTAGTTTTACATAATATTCAAAACAACATTGTGTATATTTGAATACAAAGGGTAGCCTCTTCAAATACAACAAGACATTTTCTTACAACCGGTTTAGCTTTCTATTTTCTTTTGTAACGTCTATATTATGAAACTGAATTAAATAGTCAGCATGTAAACGAAGAAACGAAGAAAAAGCAATTATTAACACAAGCACCATTTTACAGGTCGATTCAGTTTGGAAAATGTTTAGAATTATAAAAACTACTTTTTTGTTTCAAAAATATACTTCCATTTCATATTATAATATATTATGCATACAAAAAATTAATAAATTTATTTCTATTCAAAAAGCATCAATAAAATATATATTAAAAATTGATTCAGCCAATCATAAATAATTATAAAATGTAATTGATTGAATATTTTTTAAAAAAATCTAAAGCTAACTTATATTTTGAAACACAAAAATCTTTGAAAACATCATATAAAAACAAAATAAGTATATTTTAAAAAAATTCACACATATTAATAAAGTATTAAATTTAATTATATTATTTCATGCAATTTTTAGTAATTTTAAATTATAAAATTCAACATACACAATGATTTTTATTGTTAAAATATGATTTATCATTGTTAAATAATAAAAGGTGTATAAAATGAAAAAAAAAAAGTTGAGACAATTTTGTTTTCATAACATCTATTCCCTTTCCCTCCATTCCAGTTTATAAGTAGTTTTGCTTTAAATACAATTTTAAATTAACATTTAAAATAAAGAAAGAAAATAACCAACGATGAATTATATTTTAGATTTTGGTTTAATTTTTTTGTTAATCTGTATTTAACTGATTAACTTTTTACATTGAACTTTGAATACAATTATATAAAATAACATATATTGAAACCAGGAGAAAGTTTCTGAAGCCGAAGCAATAAAAATGATCAGCTCAAAGCACGCTCGATGCTTTCTTTTTTTTTTCTTGTAACGCTCTCTCAGACGAAACTGTTATTTAATCATTCAACAAGAGTCTTTGGTCAAAAGAAAAAGAATGATTGCTTTCAAATTTCATCACTTTAATTTCACAGATTACAAGGGACTAGCTTTTGTCAATAGCGTTCCTATTTTTCCAAACTAGATCCTCAAGTTTCGAAGCTCCTCTTGAATGTTTCCCAACGTTATAGACATTTTTTCAGCTTGAACCTCCTTCTGAAATGCTTTTAAGAGAAGGCTGCCATGATCTTGAGATTCTTAGTGGTCTTTCTTTCTCTTGCTTCTTCATCTGCAGTGACAGACAGCTTTTATCTAAGTTCAAACCAATTCTCACCAAGAAGTAATTCACCAAACTATAACTAAAATTATTAAAATCTTAAGTCATAGATTACCTGATCTTCATTGTGAAGCTTATTAGAGCTAAATGCTTTCACTATCTCTACCTTATCTTCCGACATCTTACCTTCTTTCTTCGACTTGGAACATTTCTTTGCCATTAGGCCTTTCATAACCTCTGAAATTCAGCCAACAAGTTTCCAAATTGTAGATTAGACCCCATCCAAAAATAAACATACTACATATGTTGGACAGGCTACCAATGCATTCTCACAAAACTCCTCAATCAGAAATCATATACATTATATTTTTTATTTTATTTTTGAGTTTAGACTTGAGCAAGTTCTACTCCAATTATGAGATCGAGTTGAAAATGAAATCGAATACAACTATATATAGTCCGGAGTGTACCTCTGGTGGTTATGAGTCTGTAGACGTGGCCAAGAACAAGCGTCTCTGTGGGACGGAGGAGTTTAATCCTGGTGAGTCGAAGAGGTCCTCCATGACCGGAAGAGGCAGAGAGAGCGGTGGTGGAGATGAGAAGAGAAACACAATGGCCAGGATTCATCTTCATCACATAACTAGCAGAAACTGGACAACTTAGCATTTCTTCTTTACCATTTGGGTGTTGTATCACGATTCTGGCAGTGTCCACCGCTTGACAGTTACCCATCTTCTTTAAACTATTGAGAAGGAAAAAAGCTTTTAACTTAGAGTAAGAGGTAACAGAGTTTGAGACTATGAAAATGAAAAGATAACTTGAAGCACAGACACGAGAAGATTGTGAAAAGGAACAGTCTTTATAAAAGGTAGAATCTATCACGAGAGAGAATGAGTGCGGTCTTTGGCGGTGGAGTCCAAATAATTACTGTCACCGCAGGCCAAATGAGTATTCCGGTTTACGACGACCATCACTCCCAACATAAATAAATGACTGTTTCCTCTGTTTCGCATTTCTTTTTTGGGAACTGTTTCACTTTAAGTATTTACTAGATTTAAAAAAAAAAAGTATTTACTAGATTTTGATCCGCGCTTGAAAGCGCGGATTTTTCTTTGGATTGTAAACAAAATTTTTGAATAAGAAATTGTTGTACATTTTTATGTTACAAAGACATATTATGTCGAAGAAGATAATTTATTTAAAATTATATATTTTATGAATTAGTTTATTTAATATTTTTCTGTATACTTTTATGTAGCTTTCTTTAAACATGAACATGTTATCAAACCCGTAAAACCAAACTAGTCGATTTGGAAATATAGGTGCGGTTTGGATCTCTTTCCTAGTCAAAATCCTACTTGAGACATGATCGGGTACCTAGGTACCTGAAATATTTTGTGCATATTACATATATTTGGGTATTTTAGATATGTTATTGGTATTACAAATACTTTTTAAGTTTTGGGTTAAGGTTTTCGATTTTAGTTTCGGGTTTCGAGTAATTCTTTTTTTTTTCAAAACTGTTTTGGGTATTCGAAAAAATTGGATATTTTTCAAATTTTCGGATCAGATTTCAAGGAAAAATTTGGATCTTTTGGTATTTTAATATTTTTAGATTCCTATATTTTTTGTGTTTTGGTATTTTGGGGTTTTAAGGTACTTCAAGTCTTTTTGGATCCTAAATATCAAAACCAATCCGGACCCATTACATACTCAAAAATTACAGGAATTTAATAGGTATTTGATTTATGGATTGATCTGGATCCGAAAGGAGCAATCTGAACTGAACCAAAGAAATTCAAATACCTACTTATGTCTAAATTTTTAGGATCCGAAATGAACCAATCCGTACTCGATCCGAAGACCATATGGCCAGACCTATTTTCTATTATTATATGTTGTGTACATTTTATAAAAAAATACATTTGTTGAACTGATGATAGTTAAGATTTATTTGACATTTCTTGGCTAATTTAAAAGTATAAATTTGTAAGTTTTTAACTATTTTTAAACTTAGCTTGAATAACAAATTTGATTATAAATATTTTTTATAAAAATAAACTAAAGTAAAATTTATTATTTTGTTTTAACAGATGTTTTTATAAAATTTATTTTAATAAATATTTGGAACTATATAATATAAGATGACATAGTATAACATGACCAGATGATATATGATAACTTTTAAATGAGTTTCAAAATCTGTTAAAGTTAATAAAGTTAATCTGATAAATAGAATATCTACATTCTTGTTATGGTGTATTGTGTTGGTTTATATTAATTTTATACCAACAATATTTGATACAAACATTTTATAGAAACATTAGTAATATAAAGAATGGTTTATACTTCCGGATTATATGTCGAAGGTTTATACTTCCAGGTATATGTCGAAAGTTACATGAAAAAAAAAGAATGGTTTATACCAAATATACATATTTAAAAGGTTATATGTCGAAGGTTTTGATTATAGCTGACAAAAAAAACATCTAATGTCAATAAATGCTAATAGGTTTTATTTAATTGTGGGAAGATTTTATTTGGTTGCTATAAAGAGGGATATATAGTTACAATATCTAATTATATTATATATAATAGGTTAGATAAAAAAAAATGAAAGGGTGCATATTTTATTGGTTGAATAGTATAGGGTTTTTTAGAATGTTTCTCTTTTAATAGTATAGATTTAAGAATCTTTTTGCGTTAAAAGAAATTAAGAAATTTTTATTTTATTTTCAATGATATATATATTTTATTGGTTGAATTAACTACATTTAATGCTACTTTTATACAAAAAAAAATAGATTAACTTAATCAAGTTTATTAAATATTAATTAAATGAAATATTCAACAAACAAGATACAAAGATCTTACATAATAATTGTTTTTCTTACATAATAATTGTTTTGAAGCAGAAAAGTATAGTTTAATATGTATTACAATCATTAGTACATTATATGTTTGTAAATATTATTCTACTTAATCTTTCTTGTATCATTTTCAAATTAATATGTATTTTCATATTTTAAAATATATAGTACGCTATTTATTTTATTATACATTATTTTATATATCAGACAAAATAAAATACATCATTATTTATAAGAAGGCATTTATATATATTTAATTTTAAGTTTATATTATAGCAATGTTTTTATTAAAAGGAATAATATTTATCTGGTTTTTTTTTCTTTTGTGCAAATTAATATTTATCTGATATTGTGTATTTTAGAGGAATTTAACATATCCTTTTCAAAAAAAAATCACGACTTCACGCAATGTCATTGCAAACATTTTAATCATTGTTGACGAAAAAGAAGGGAAAGATGGCACAGCAAGCAGATGTAGGACCCACCCTTCTCCTCAATTGGAACAGCTGGGGACACATCACCAGTGATTGCCTAAGGTATCTTTAAAATATATTTTTTTGTTCATCGGATTTAAATGAATTCTACACATTATTACATTAACACGTTAAGTTTATATAACTATAACTAAAACATTAATTTTTAAAATAATAATTTTAAATGAATAATAATCCTATTTTATTTCATCAATTTCATTTTTTCAGATTTTAATGAGATAATCTAGAAAACAATTAATGATAATACTTTTTAAAGTTTTATTTAATATATCAGATATAAGTTTGTCATTTTTGAATATTTTTTTTTTGTCAGCAACAATACAGATTCATATTGACTCTGTTAACTAGACTGGGGGATCCGAATCTATGTGGACTACGTAAGACGATTGTTTTCTTGCACTGCGTGCTAGACAGTCCGCCTTTGTATTCTTTGTCCTGGGTATATGGACCACCTCCGACGAATTGAAACTTCTTCTCAAGCTTCGTATATCTTCCAAATAACTTGCAAAGGCTGGCCATTCATATGGTTCCGAAACCATCTTCATCAACTGCGAACAATCCGTTGCAAAAGTAACATTATACTGCTTCTATTTCCTCATACATTCTATTGCCCAAATTAAAACTTCAATCTCTGAGTGCAAAGGAAAAAGACTGGCTCTTTTGTTTTGAAATTTATTTATTTTGTACACTAATCTAAATAATAGGCCTACTAAATAAGACTATATATTGGTACTAGAAATAATTCTTAGTTTAATGGGAGAACAAACTTATATTTGAAGATAAAACTTAATCACTAAATAAGATGAGATAATCTAAAACTAAAAACTTAGTTTATAGAAAATAGAATCTTCCTATGACTAATAAAATAGTTAATTGATTATTTAAATCAATTATTAATATTTTTAGTCTACTAAATTTAAAAATTTAAGATAGTTTGAGTTGGTAAATTTTAATGTTACTACAGTATGTCTCAAATTTTGATTTCAATCATTAATTCATAACATTATAAAATAGATGATTTGGAATCAATTAAAATACAAAATATTTTAAAATTGAATAACATTATATTTTAAACTGAATTTAAATCATTTATAAAATAAAAACAAAATTTAAATAAAATTTAAAGTATTCTATCTAATAATAGTGAGCTTTAAAATAAATTTAGAACTACCATTCGAATAATGGTAATTGTGTTTAGGTTAAACTCTACTAAAATACATGATTGAATAATATCCACACATAAATAGAGACAATTAAATGAATAAACTCACCAAAATAAGAAATTATATATATACTTTCATGCGTGAAAAAAGTAAATGAGATATACAAAATAGTAGGGGTGGACAAAATGTCCGAACCAAACCGAGTCAAATCGAACCAACCAAACCGAAACTGATCCAAAACATACCAAAGTTTATTATTAAATGTTCGGTTTAAGATTTTCTCAACTCGAATGAACCAAACCGAAACCAATCTGAATCGAGCCGAATTAACTGAACCGGTAAACCAATCTTCTTTTGTTATTATCTGAATTAAATATATTAGTAATAAACAATATACTAGATGTTTTTAATTCTCTATTTACTTTAACTTAGTTAACTTTGATTTGATTTTGTTCTTATATATTTTTGTGTTTTCTAAAAGTTTTCGTTGAAGTTCTATATTGGATTTAGTTTACATTATTTATCTTTTCACAGTCACCAACATAATGATTTCGTGACCATGCATTTTAAAACATAAATTTTCTTAAAAGAACTAAACTAGGGATAGCCAGTTGAACTGAATTAAAACACAAATCAAATCGAATACAAACCGAACCGAATACAAACAAAACCGTAATTAACTCAAACCAAATAATTATGGTTTACTTCAGTTGAAAAAAATTCTTCAACCAAATTAGCCAAACCGAACCCACTACAAGAAAACACTACTGTAACGACGAAGAATTACGAGTACGTTACGACGAGAAAATGTTTTGTCGTAAACCGGATGTAAAGTTACATCGAAACGCTTTCGTCGTAAAATCAATGTAACTTTACGATGAAAGTACATCAAATGAGAACATTCGTCGTAAATGCCATGTAACTTTACAAGTGTTTTATGACGAATTGTGTTACCGTTATACTTGGTGGAAACATGTATCTATTGTGCTTTTACTTAACTAAAATCATTACAGAGTCGTTGTAAAACATTTCGTTATAAAATCCTTGTTATACCTTCACCTACCAAACTCAAAAATCTTCTATATATATATGTCATTTCTCAATGCTAAAAACACACCAACGGATTTAAAGAAAAAAAATCTTTAGAAAAGCAAAAAAAAAACAAAAATCAGAAAAATGGCTGATGGATATAATATCTACGAGATACGGAGTTGGATGTATTCACATAAAGATTCTTCCGGTTGGGTGACAGATGCCTTTCTGAGCGGGCTAGAGACATCATTCACCACGCAGGCTCTACACTGATCACACATGAAAGCGGTAAGATGTTTTGTCCTTGTCGAAAATGCAAGAATTCAAAATTTGTACTTAGTGAAACTGTATGGAAGCACTTTAAATAGAGGATTTACACCATATTACTACATTTGTTATCAAAATGGAGAGGGTTATGATAGAAATGAAGCTAGTAGTAGTAATAATCATTTTGAGGATGCTGGTAATAATGAAGAACCGAATCAGTTGCATAATAAAAATAGTTACCATGAGGAAGAACAGATGGTAGATCATGATAGGATTCAAGACATGATTACTGATGCATTTTAGAAACAACTACAACAATAGCTCATGAAACTGGAAATGTAGAAGAACCTAATTTGGATGCAAAAAGGTTTTATGAAAAGCTAGATGCTGCAAATTAACTAATCTACACTAATTGTAGAGAAGGTCTCTCTAAATTTTCTGTAGCAGCTAGGATGATGAATATTAAAACGTATCATAATTTATCTGAGAATTGCATAGATGCTTGGGCGGAGTTTTTTAAAGAGTATTTGCCACGAGACAATGTGTCAGCTGAATCTTATTATGAGATTCAGAAATTGGTTTATAGTCTTGGGTTGCCTTCGAAGATAATAGATTTTTGCATCGACAACTGCATGATCTACTGGAAGGATGAAAAGCTGGAAGATTGTCGATTCTGCAAGAAATCACGATTCAGACCGTACCAAAAGATGTGATACCTACCAATTAAAGACAAGTTAAAAAGATTATATCAATCTGAGAGGACTGCTGCATCGATGAGGTGGCATGTTGAACATGTCCAGAAGGATGCCGAGGTTGCTCATCCATCAGATGCAAGAGCGTGGAAACATTTCAACAAGATATACCCAGATTTCGCTAGAAATATTTGGAATGCTTATCTTGGGTTAAGCACTGATGAATTTAGTCCATTCGGAATGTTTGGGAGACAATATTCTTTGTGATCTGTCATTCTTACGCCGTACAACCTGCTCCCAGACATGTGTATGGAACAAGAATTTCTATTCTTGACCATATTAATCCATGGGCCGAAGCATCCAAAACGGTCGTTAGATGGTTTTCTTTGACCATTGATACAAGAGCTAAAGGAGTTGTGGTCAGAAGGGGTGAGAACATATGATTGTTCCATGAAAAAAAATTTACGATGCGGGCAGTTCTACTGTGGAAGATAAGTGACTTTCCTGCTTATGTGATGTTTTCTGGCTGGACAACTCATGGAAGGTTATCTTGTCCAATTTGTCGTGGATGGACATATGCTTTTTAATAGAAGAATGGTAGGAAGAGTTATTGGTTTAATTGTCATCGTCGATTTCTTTCTATTTCCCATCCGTATAGAAGAAATAATTAAGACATTGTTTAGGTACCAAAAAGTTGTCAGAGACAGTCCTCCTCCATATCTCACAGGGCAACAGATCGAAGCAGAAATTGATTATTACGAAGCTCTGGAAACTGTGGAGCGTGGAGGAAACTGGCATATTCATGGGAACATTCTCATCATATTGTGCAACCTAGAGAAGATATTTCTTCCATCATTTTTTTGACGTCATGCAGCATTTAGTCGTTCACCTCCTGTACGAAGCATGACTTCGTGGACCTGTTCACAATGGATTGATTTATCCATATTAGCGGTACATGAAACATTTGAAGGGGAAAGCTAAAAATTTTGAAAGGGTGGAAGGTTCAACTATTGATGGGAGTTTGACAGCAGAAACTTCTAACTTCACATCATACTAATTTGATTCAACATTCCGTACGAGGAAAGTAATTCCTAGAAGATATGATGATGGTGGAGTACCTTCATCATATGCAGTAGACAGTGTTCCTGATATTTTCTGTCAAATTGGACGGTTTGGTGGTAAACTGAAAGAAGTATGGTGGTCCAGTGAAGAGGATAAGAACAGTGCCCACACTTGTATTATTCTCAACTGTGAGGATGCAGTGACGCATTCGTTTGAAAGGTAAAATTATTGTGTATGTTAATTAATTTTATTGTTGTTAATTATACGATATGATACATTTTTTTAATTTGCAGCATGTTTGTATCTCAAGTTGAAGAAGCAATACCAGGAATATCGGCAACTGAAGTGGAAGCAAAGAAAGATAAGCACTTTGTCAAGTGGTTAAAATCACATGTATTAGATTTGATTTAAATTAAGCAAGATTTGGTACTATACTATAATTCATGTAAAATTCTAACGATGATGTTTTTGTAGGTTGATTATGACGATCCATATTACCCTGTAAGGTTTCACGATTTGGTCCAGGGTCCAGTAGCAAAGGTCACCACATCACATATGTCTTAACACGAGGTTTTACCTTTCATACATACGAGTATGTGAGACATCGGGAATAAGTAACTACGGAATTTGTGTGAAAGGCAAAACGGACTTTTACGGGATCTTACTAGAGATTATTGAAGTGGAATTTGCATAGTTATTGAAGCTACAATGCGTCCTCTTCAAATGTGAGTGGTTTGACCCCGTTGAGAATCGAGGTGTTCGGCTTAACAAATTTAGTGTTGTGGATGTTAATTCTGGGAGAAAATACAACAAATTCGAGCATTTCATCTTAGCTTCCTAGGCTGACCAAGTTAGCTATCTTCAATACCCTCACATTCAAAGTTCTGGGATTAATTGGTTGGCTACTATCAAAATTACACCTCGTGGACGAATTGTTGTTAGAGAAGAACCACCATTACAAGAAGAAGACGCTATCAATGAAGTTGAGGTTCCTGATCAACAAACTGATGAAATCTTTCTGATCAACCCAGATAACCATCAATACGAAGATCTTTCCGAAGATGCGACAGATGAAGCACGTGAAGACGAGTTTGAGGGAAGTGACGACGATCATTGTGCTGATGTTGATGAGAACTCAAAAAATTCGGAATGATGTAATATATGTAAAAAATGTTGTTTTTATTAGTTAACTAAGACACTTAATGTATGTGTAACAAATGTTGTTTTATATAATATGTATTTATTTGGGTTTAATTTTTTATTGGAGTTTAGGGTTTTAAGTTGGATAAAGAGGATGAAAGTGTAAAGGATGATGATGTTATAGATGAGTAAGTTTGGGGTTTAGGGATTTGATTTTTGGGGTTTCATATGTTTCCTAGTAAAGTCGTTGTAAATGAAAACACGGGCCTGGTAACTTCGTCATAAATGGATTTAAAACCACGTTTCCTCATAAAATCGTCGTAAATGACAGAAAGCGGGCATGGTAACTTCATCGTGAACGAGAAAAGGCTTACCTCGTACTTTCGTCGTAAATTAAAAAACACGGGCCTGGTAACTTCGTCGTAAATAAAAAAACGCGGGCCTTGTAACTTCCTCGTAAAATTACGACGAGTTTACGAGGAAAGGGTTTTCTTATATATACGCGAGGCCACTGAACGAGCCTTGCTCTTCATTCCTCCCATACCTCTTCATTCCTCCCAAAATCCTCCCCTCTTTGGGAATTAGTATATTCGATAATCTTTGGGAATACCTATTGAATATTCAGTATTCTCTCTCTCTCTCTCTCTCTCTCTCTATATCTCTCTCTCTCTCTCTTTAGTTGTTTTTTTAATTATTAGTTTAGGAAATTAGTTTAGGTGGTTAGTCTAGGGAATTAGTTTAGGTGGTTAGTTTAGAGAATTAGTTTAGGTAATGTAATAATATTCAATTGTGTTGTGGTTTTTAATGAAATTTATCGTAATTTTATTTTTAGATGGCTCCTATGAAGAAATCTGCAGCACCTACTTATTCTGACTTTTTTGGTGACGGTACATCTTCTTCTAGCCGTATGTCATCTTCCGAGGCTGTTCCTGACTCTCAGACATCTCGGAAAGTTTCTTGGAGCCCTCCTCCTCATGCACCTCAGATTCCCTCTCAGATGCCTCCACCGCCTCCCCCAGCAGCTTCACCTGCTGCCCCGGATCAGCCTGCCCCATCGGCCATAGTTCATCCAGATTTGTGGGTGCCTTCCTCTGCACCATACGAGAGATATACAGTGGAGGATTTGCTTGCCCAGCCTGGAGAAGAGGGTTTAGACATTCTATAACCCCGATAAACCGTCGGGTACTTATTGGAAAGTACATTAAATCATTTAATTTTAAAATTAAAATCTTTTAATTTTTTTTTAACAAATTGGTTCTATT
>NC_079513.1:6131002-6150574 GCF_000801105.2 Raphanus sativus | reverse complement strand
ATTAACTTTGATTTGATTGTGTTCTTAAATTTTTTTGTGTTTTTTTTAAGTTTTTTGTTGAAGTTCTATATTAGATTTAGTTTAAATTATTTATCTTCTCACAATCAACAAGATGATGATTTCTTGACCATGCATTTATGTTTTAAAACATAATTTTTCTTAAAGAACTAAACTAGGGAAAGCCAGTTGAACTGAATTAAAACGCAATCAAGTCGAATACAAACCGAACCGAATACAATTAAACCCGTAATTATTTCAAACCAAATAATTATGGTTTACTTCAGTTGAAAAAATTCTTCAACCGAATTAGCCAAACCGAACCCACTACAAGAGAAAACTACTGTAATGACGAAGAATTACGAGTTTATTATGAGTACGTTACGACGAAAAAATGTTTCGTCGTAAACTGGATGTAAAATTACATCGAAACGCTTTCGTCGTAAAATCAATGTAACATTACGGCGACAGTACGTCGAATGAGAACATTCGTCATAAACGCCATGTAACTTTACAAGTGTTTTACGTCGAATTGTGTTACCATTATACTTGGTGAAAACGTGTATCTAGTGTGCTTTTACTTAACTAAAATCATTGTAAAGTCGTTGTAAAACCTACGTGACAGAATTGTAAACGCTTAGTAAAACATTTCGTTGTAAAATCTTTGTTATACCTTCACCTACCAAACTCAAAAATCTTCTATATATATGTCATTTCTCAATGCTAAAAACACACCAACGGATTGGAAGAAAAAAATCTTTAAAAAAGCAAAAAAAAAAAATCACAAAAAATGGCTGATGGATATAATATCTACGAGATACGGAGTTGGATTTATTCACATAAAGATTCTGCCGGTAGAGTGACAAATTCCTTTCTGAGCGGGTTAGAGACATTCATGCACCACGCATGCTCTACACCGATCACACATGAAAGCGTTAAGATGTTCTGCCCTTATCGGAAATGCAAGAATTCAAAATTTGCACTTAGTGAAACTGTATGAAAGCACTTAGTAAACAGATGATTTACACCATATTACTATATTTGTTATCAACATGGAGAGGGTTATGGTGGAAATGAAGCTAGTAGTAGTAATAATCATTTTGAGGATGCTGGTAAAGAACTGAATCAGTTGTATAATGAAAACAGTTATCACCAGGGAGAACATATGGTAGAGCATGATAAGGTTCAACACATGATTACTGATGCATTTTTAGAAACAACTACAACAATAGCTCATGAAACTGGAAATGTAGAAGAATCTAATTTGGATGCAAAAAGGTTTTATGAAATGCTAGATGCTGCAAATTAACCATTCTACACTAATTGTAGAGAAGGTCTCTCTAAATTGTCTCTAGCAGCTCGGATGATGAATATTAAAACGGATCATAATTTATCTGAGAATTGCATGGATGCTTGGGCGGAGTTGTTTAAAGAGTATTTGCTACAAGACAATGTGTCAGCTGAATCTTATTATGAGATGCAGAAATTGGTTTATAGTCTTTGGTTACCTTTGGAGATGATATATATTTGCATCGACAACTGCATTATCTACTGGAAGGACAATGAGAAGCTGGAAGAGTGTCGATTCTGCAAGAAACCACGATTCAAACCGTAAAGACGTGGGAGGAATATGTACCGTACCAAAAGGTGTGGTACCTACCAATTAAAGATAGGTTAAAAAGATTATATCAATCTGAGAGGACTGCTGCAACGATGAGGTGGCATGCTGAACATGTCCAGAATGATGGCGAGATCGCTCATCCATCAGATGCAAGAGCGTGGAAACATTTCAACAAGGTATACCAAGATTTCGCTAGGATTAGTCGGAATGTCTATCTTGGGATAAACTCTAATGGATTTAGTGCATTCGGAATGTCTGGGAGACAATATTCTTTGTGACTCATCATTCTTACGCCGTACAACCTGCCGTCGGACATGTGTATGGAACAAGAATTTCTATTCTTAACCATATTAATCCTTGGGCCGAAGCATCCAAAACGCTCACTAGATGTTTTTCTTCAACCATTGATACAAGAGCTAAAGGAGTTGTGGTCAGGAGGGGTGAGAACGTATGTTTGTTTCATGAAAAACAATTTTACGATGCGAGCTGTTCTACTGTGGAAGATAAGTGATTTTCCTGCTTATGCGATGTTGTCTGGCTGGACAACTCATGGAAGGTTATCTTGTACAATTTTTCGTGGATCGATAGATGCTTTTCAACAGAAGAATGGTAGGAAGAGTTGTTGGTTTGATTGTAATCGTCGATTTCTTTCCATTTCCCACCCGTATAGAAGAAATAAGAAATTGTTTAGGTACAAAAAGTTGTCATAGACAGTCCTCCTCCATATCTCACCGGGCAACATATCAAATCTGAAATTGATTATTACGGAGCTTTGGAAACTGTGGAGCGTGGAAGAAAATGACATGTTCATGGAAATATGCCTGATGGGTATGAGATCTTTGAGAATCAGCATAAGAAGAATATATTTTGGGAGCTGCCTCACTGGAAGGATCTTCTTTTACGCCACAACTTGGATGTGATGCATATAGAGAAAATTTTTTTTGACAACATCATGAATACAATATTGAACGCCCAGGAAAGACAAAAGATAACAAAAAGTCAAAGATGGACTTACCTGATATTTGCTCAAGAAGTGAGTTAAATATCAAGAGCAATGACAAAGTTCATGTTCACATCTTCTGGTTGTCATCAAAGCGAAAACAACTTTGTTTGACTGGGTTACATCAGAAGTTAAGTTCCCTGATGGTTATATTTCAAATATGTCAAGATGTGTTTAACGAGGTCAAAAGTTCTCACGAATGAAGAGTCATGATTGTCATGTGTTTATGCAACGACTACTTCCATTCGCTTTTGCTGAGCTCCTTCCAAAAAATATACATGAAGCACTTGCAGGTAAATATTTATTAATAATATATTACATATGTTATAAAATGTTATTAATTGTGTTACATTTTCAATATACAGCCATTGGAGCATTCTTTAGAGATCTTACTTAGCACACATACGTTCAAGGCAGAAGTCATCAAACAACTTCATGAGAACATTCCCATCATATTGTGCAACCTAGAGAAGATATTTCTTCCATCATTTTTTGATGTCATGCAGCATCTAGTCGTTCACCTCCCGTACGAAGAATTACTTCGTGGATCTGTTCGCAACGGATTGATTTATCCATATGAGCGGTACATGAAACATTTGAAGGGGAAAGAAAAAAATCTTGCAAAGGTGGCAGGTTCAATTATTGCTGGGAGTTTGACAGCAGGAACTTCTAACTTCACATCATACTACTTTGCTTCAATATTCCGTACGAGGAAAATAATTCCTAGAAGATATGATGATGGTGGACATCATATGCAGTATAAGGTGTTCCTGATATTTTCTGTCGAATTGGACGGTTTGGTGGTAAATTGAAAGAAGTATGGTGGTCCAGTGAAGAGGATAAGCATAGTGCGCACACTTATATTATTCTCAACTGCGAGGATGCAGTGACGCATTCATTTGAAAGGTAAAATTGTTGTGTATGTTAATTAATTTTATTGTTGTTAATTATATGATATAATACATTTGTTTAATTTGCAGCATGTTTGTATCTCAAGTTAAAGAAGCAATACCAGGAATATCGGCAACTGAAGTGGAAGCAAGGAAAGATAAGCGCTTTGTCAAGTGGTTAAAATCACAGGTAATATATTTGATTTAAATTAAGCAAGCTTTGGTACTATACTATAATTCATGTAAAATTCTAGCGATGATGTTTTTGTAGGTTGATTATGACGATCCATATTACCCTGTATGGTTCACGAGTTGGTCCATAGTCCAGTGGCAAAGGTCACCATATCACATATGTACCTCACATGAGGTTTTACCTTTCATACATACGAGTATGGGATACATCGGGCAACAAGTAACTACAGAATATGTGTGAAAGGCGAAACGGAATTTTACAGGATCTTACTGGAGATTATTGAAGTGGAATTTTTAGGGTTACTGAAGCTAAAATGCGTCCTCTTCAAATGTGAGTGGTTCGACTCCGTTGAGAATCGAAGTGTTCGGTTTAACAAATTTGGTGTTGTGGATGTCAATTCCGGGAGAAGATACAACAAATTTGAGCATTTCATCTTAGCTTCCCAAGCCAACCAAGTTAGCTTTCTTCCATACCCTCGCATTCAAAGTTCTGAGATTAATTGGCTACTATCAAAACTACACCTCGTGGACGATTGTTGTTGGAGAAGAACCACCATGGCAAGAAGAAAACGCTATCAATGAAGTTGAGGTTCCTGATCAACAAACTGATGAAATCCTTCTGATCGACCCAGATAACCATCAATACGAAGATCTTCCCGAAGATGCGACATATGAAGCACGTGAAGACGAGCTGATGGAAGTGATGACGATCATTTTGTACTGATTTTGATGAGAACTCAGACAATTCGGAATGATGTAATATATGTAAAAAATGTTGTTTTTATTAGTTAACTAAGACACTTAATGTATGTGTAACCAATGTTGTTTTATATAATATGTATTTCTTCGGGTTTTAATTTTTTTTATTGGAGTTTAAGGTTTTAAGTTGGATAAAGAGGATGAAGGTGTAAAGGATGATGATGCTATAGATGAGTAAGTTTGGGGTTTAGGGATTTGATTTTTGGGGTTTCACATGTTTCCTAGTTAAGTCGTCGTAAATGAAAACACGGGCTTGGTAACTTCGTCGTAAATGGTTTAAAACCACGTTTCCTCGCAAACTCGTCGTAAATGATAAAAAGTTGGCCTTGTAACTTCGTCGTAAATGAGAAAAGACTTTCCTCGTACTTCGTCGTAAATGAAAAAACACGGGGCTGGTAACTTCGTCGTAAATGAAAAAAACGCGAGCCTTGCTCGTTCATTCCTCCCAAACTCCTCCCCTCTTGCAAAGGTATTCTCTCTCTCTCTCTCTCTCTAGTTTCTTTTAATTATTAGTTTAGGGAATTAGTTTAGGTGGTTAGTTTAGGGAATTAGTTTAGGTGGTTAGTTTAGAGAATTAGTTTAGGTATTGTAATAATATTCAATTGCGTTGCGGTTTTTAATAAAATTTATCGTAATTTTGTTTTAGATGGCTCCTATGAAGAAACCTGTAGCACCTACTTATTCTGACTTGTTTGGTGACGGTACATCTTTTTCTAGCCGTCTGTCATCTTCCGAGGCTGTTCCTGACTCTCAGACATCTCAGAGAGTTTCTTGGAGCCCTCTTCCTCCTGCACCTCAGATTCCCTCTCAGATGCCTCCACCGCCTCCACCAGCAGCTCCACCTTCTGCCCCGGATCATCCTGCCGCCCCGGATCATCCTGCCCCAGCGGCCGTAGTTCATCCATATTTGCGGGCGCCTCCCTCTGCACCATACACGAGATATAAAGTGGAGGATTTGCTTGCCCAGCTTGGACGAGAGGGTTTAGACATTCTGTAACCCCGATAAACCGCCGAGTACTTATTGGTAAGTACTTTAAATCATTTAATTTAAAAATTAAAACCTTTTAATATTTTTTTTAACAACTTGGTTCTATTTTCAGGTTTGAGGCCAACAACCGTGTTGGCCGGAGCGTTTCAGAGACGATGAAGGGATATTACGACGGGGCCTATCCGAACTGGAGCATGACTCCATATCACGTTAAGACGACGACTTTTTTTAATTGTTTATATAAATTAATAAATATTTATATATTTTTAATAATTAATTATTTATTCTAATCTCTTCAAAAAAAATTTGTTTCAGCAAAGGTGGCACTGGTCCTTAGGAATCATTGAGATGGTGAAATGGGAATTCGTTGCAAAGGCGAAGACTCATCTTTGCAACACCGTCTCGGATTGGAAGGACAAGTGGGAGATCTACGGTTATGAGGAGAAGCCGAACGAGCTCACGAAGGAGGCATGGGATGGCCTCATCGCCTATTGGAAGCTACCCAGCTCGATCCGTAACGCCAACTCGTGCTCGACTTCCCAAAGAACGAAGGATAGAGATGGTCATTTGCCCATCTTTCATAGAACCAGGAAAAAACCCCACGCCAGGGTTCGTCTAGAAGCTGTAAGTTTTAGTTTAAATTTTTATATTCCTTCCTTTAAGCTTATATTTATTAATTATATTAAATTTTAATTTTTAATTTTATTTATTATTTATGTTTATTAGCTTGAGAGGATGGGAGTCTTGCCATCTCTGTCGGATCTATTCAAGATGATTCACGCCACACCAGACGGAATTTTTGTTGATCCTACTCTTCAAGACTGTGTCTGCTCAGGTTGAAGAGCAAGAGACGCAACTAACCCAGCAGTCTCTGGACGGATTACCCGTCAAATTGACAATAGAAGAGGTTGACCGTATCTTTGAGGAGGTAAAATTTTATAATTTTTAAAAATTTAATTTGACTATTTTAGTATAATTATTTCTATAATTTTTTTATAGGTGGCTCTTAGAAAGAAGAGACGGACGGTGGGAATAGGTTCTGTTAACGAAGTTGCAAGGGTGACTTCATCATATTATTCTAGACGGGACCAGGAGAATTCTCGAATGCAGTTTACAACGAAATGTAACGAGGAGTTTACAACGAAATGTAACGAGGAGTAACGAGGGTATTACGACGAATGCTTTCCTTTTGTTTTACGATGATATCTTTTCCTCGTAAATATTATGTGGACTTTACGACCAAAAATCACGAAATGCGTTTCCACGTTAATTCGTTGTAAAGCCCCTATTATGACGAATTAACGTGGAATACCGCACTCGTAAAAAATATGTTTTCTTGTACCCCTACGAAATTGTATCCAGAAAAATGAATCATACAAAACGACTTTCGAAAGCCAACATAATCATCTCTCTTATCCTCAAGTCCAAGAAAATAGTTTTCTTTCTCTCAACCAAGAGCAAGCAAGTCTCTTGCCTTCTTCCTCACAACAAACTGTGGAGAATACTTACACTTCACGTCTCCTTGAGACAAAATGCAAGGAAAACTCTCTCACAGCCTAGGCTCACTCCAAACTTTAGGCAAGGCTCCATCACAACTTTCTTTATAGCTCTCACAATCTTGTATTCAGAATCAGCGCGAGCCTGTTCTGTCTCTTTGTTACGTCTAGCATACTCTGCGAGAATTTTAATATTTTCTGCCCCCTGGTGTGATGCCTTCCATCACTAGTCTTATACAAAAACTTCACATCAAACTTATACATCCTAAATGATAAGGATTAACCAAAGCTTTCACTTCGAAACAAAACGAAACATACAGGTCACACGACTTAAAAAAAGTCAAAATACGCAAAAATCAAACATGTTTATAATTTCATAGTTGTTCAACAAAACTTAATTTCATATACACACCTGCATCAAGTTTCTTTAGTCACTGCATCAAGTTTTTTCCAATAAAAAAGTGTTACCGGAACGTTTTCCCTCACAAGAGGACCATGAAACGATGATATTATTACCGAACTAAGTCCAACATGATTGCCAAAGTCAGTGAATGTAACTGCAACCTTCTCATTGGGATTTTCAGCCAATTTACGCATCTTCGTTGGTCCTCTTTTATTTTTTTTCTTTCACTTCATCCTCTGGTAACTGAACTCCTTCAGTACTAGGAATCTCATTATCTTGAGAATTGGTAACTCCATCTTCTTCCATGTTAAGAGCTTCTTCTTTGTTCTCTTTCTCATTTTAATCTTATTTAAAAGATGTATTCGCAAATATTTTAATCCTATCACAAATAAAATTTTAATCTTATTTAAAAGATATATTCGCAAATATTTTAATCCTATCACGATACCATCTTTGTTAGAGTTATATTTGTGTTGTAATGATTCAAATTCAATGCTAATGTTACAATCATTTTATTAGTTGATTAGTTATGTTTTTGTGTTTACATTTAAGAAAAATAGATTAACATATCATAAATTCTTAAAATGTAAACACAACCATGATTAACTGCGAGTAACACGACTGCAACACTAGCATTTAATTTAAATCACTACAACACACATAAAACTATTACAAGGACAACACTGTGATAAGATCGAAACATTTATGAATATATATATATATATATATATTATATAAGATTAAAATTTAATTATTTAATTAATTTTTAAGTTTTAGTAAATAAAAATATTATAAATTTTACATTTTTCAAAAATCATAAAACGACTGTTATGTTTTATTATTTTTTTTTCATTTTCCAAATATATATTTTTAAAATGACTATTATGTTTTTTTTTTTAAAATTACATGTGATATCGTTGTCAGCAAAATTAGCTTACATAGCATTTACCTCAGCAAAATAGCTGACATTGCAGCTGATATGACGACTGGTATATGATTTCGCCAAAAAGTATGTTATTTGATAATTTTGAAAATACATGTATGTTTTTGCATGGTCATATAAGTCGGTTATGAATTGAACATATCGCGATGTGTTTGGTATAAAATGTCTGTTTTCCCAGAAACAGTTTATGGTTGGGAGTTTTAGGGAGCTGGTCAGTGTTGAAACATGCCGCTGGGGTAGGGCGTCTTCCCTTTCATGCGTCTTATCCATGTTCCCAACATAAAATCTTCTCAAAGGTCACCATAATCCATATGTAACCTGTCCAAAACATATGAGATGCAAATTTACACGATAATGCAATATACACTCCTAAGTGCAATATAAATGAGCTAAAACAAGGGGGGTAAAAACCATTAAATTGGAAGATATCCCACTGTCCTAAATCATTTTGAGCTAATATGCCTCAACAACACCAAAAATTGTTGACAGAGCTTTTGCATTATACTTTGATGCACTTGTACCTCCTTCGGACCTTCGGTCCAAGCATCATTTGGCTTGCACTCCTTATTACCATCTACTTTGAGTTTGGTAGGGTCATCTCATAATGTCTCCAAGTATCTTTATTGTTTCCTTTAATCAACTACTTCATGCAAGCTTTTCAATGACCATAATTGTCTACGGTCAACACGATTGACTTCTTCACATAAACAATTGTGTTTATCTTCACTTTCAGATCTCACCAGTGATGTTGGTAACCCGCAGTGAAACGAATTGTAAGAGCAACATGCAACAAAACATTAGTAGTGGAGAAGATCAAGAGACAATAGGTACAATCAAACACCTTTTGATGTATTATACCACTTAAACAATATTTCACAAGACCTGATTAATCTGCTTTACACAACTTTTTATCTTTATGAAAATTGCTACTTAAAGATTCCCAAGCTATCCAAGCTTCTGTCTGTATCTTCTGATATGTCAGCATCTGAGTTAGCATGATCCTAAGAATTCTCACCGTACCTTTAGCACTTCTATAAAATCAGTATTAAGTGTCTTCTATATTCTTCATCGACCCTTAAGCTATTTATAGTATTTCCCCATTCCCGAAAATCTATGCACAAGATCTTCAAGGAATAAACGAATGTGAAAAATTTCCATATAAATAAATATTACTTCTGTTTTTGGAATTATAGTTTTACTAGGATAAGACCTGCGCTTTGCGTAGAGTGAACTTATATAATAAAAATTAAAAATATATAGTATTAAAAATTAAATATGTATATGTTTTTGATTTTTTTATTATGCATACAATTATGTTTTCTTTATATAATCATCTATATGTTGGCTGAGCATTTGTAATTGTGAACTGAATTCTATTTTAACTTTATGATGAAATTGATCGATTTGGGCTTAAAATTTTATCACTCTTTTTATACCTATAAAAATCATAATGTGGTCATTAAGTAAATTTTTATTACAAAAACAGATTTTACAACTTTTTAATACTTTACTTTAACATCAGTGAGAACCATTTTAATTGTTTTAGAATCAGCATCTTAGTATTATTTCCAAAATCAAATTACTTTGACCTTAGTATTCCACATGTTTTGAAATGTTTCAACTGGACGTCTAAATTGATACAACCAATTTTTTTTCTTAAGTTTTTAGCTGAATATATATAATTTAGTATGAATATTTATTAAATAAAAACCCATATTAATACAATTTTATGATCCTTTGTATCTTTTATAAAAAAAAAATTAAGCCATTGATCACAAAAATTTTAAAGTGAAATTTAAAATTTCTAATATTTTATATTCGTTTAAAAAAATTGAAAATATAATATATAAGAAAAAATCAAAATTTTTTAATTATATGGTTAATGTGATTTTTTAATATCTTTTAATAATATAAAATTAAACAAAATGAGCTAGGATACAAAAATTGTTATCAAATATTTATTATTCATAATCATTAATTGCCATATATATTAATCATATTAGGTAATTCCATAACTTTTATTTAAGTACAGTGCGAGACCTTGCTTTAGTTAATAGGAGATATGACATCATATAGTTGGCATTCGATGTATCTAGCGAGATATACAAATCGAATTAGACCACCATGTTTTTCAGTTTGAATGTAAGGATGACACATAGAACTAATTGACTATCTAATTGATTGCCACATAAGCAAGAAGTTTTTTTCTAATTATTACAAAATTGAGGATACAGTTTTTCAAATGTTTCTCCTTTAATATATAAGGAACATTTTCTTCGAGGCAAGTTCATCATCTTTCTTTCTCTTCAATGTATAAACTTGTTATTCAAGTTTACCATCACCCAGCTCAGTATCTACATCCACATTATTCCTTCAATCTGCATGCTTTCTAGAACATTGTTAGTCAAGGCATACATTTTCTTAACAAGTTATCTTTATAAATTTTGTCACCAACTCTATCAAAACTGACTATTGACATCTACAAGCTAATGATTATTTCTTCATCTTACGCTGTCACATTTTCAAATCACTAAACAATTGGTAATATTTTCACCAAGGTATTCTTTGTCGTATTCACAAGAAGGTAGTTCAAATGGTTTAACTGCAAGTGGAATGTTTGAACATCCATGCTCCAACTTAAGAGAAAACATTTTCAGTATATGATTATGTACATCTCCTATTTCTGCAATATTCTGAGTTGCTATGTGTAAATATGATTTGTTGTATTTACGGTAGAATATCCAGGCTAAAAGTAGTTGGTGATTAGGTTTTCTGTAACACTAACAATATAATAATGGCGAGTGTGCCGATCAATAAGAACACAGAGAAAACGTACCTTTCATAGGACATACATGTTTTATAAGAAAAAATCTATAAGAGTGTACACGTTTAGTTACGTCGACTTGACAATTTTTTTTAAACATAAAACATGCTACAAATTCAAAACGAAAGTAAAAAAAGTTATTATGGTTTCAAGAAAAGAATCATGGAAAACATTTTGAAAAGATAGCCTAAAATGTACCATTTACATGACATAGATCTAACCGATTGCCTACTTCTAAGCTGCATCTTGCCTAATTTTTGTCTCTCGCCTAACTCTGCTTTTATTTGATTTTTCTTTCCTGCATGTAGATGTGGATCACATAATAGAATTGTCTGTATTGTAAACATATACAAGACATATTTCAATTTTTGTTATTCTTACAAATATTTTTTTGGTTTCGAAGAACTCTTATAATATATGAAAAGGAGCATTTGTTGAAATATGGAGCCGATTGGTTGGTTAGAAAATATACTGTAGAAATTTAGACTGTACAATTTTCTGATTGTAGTTGTATCTAATATAACTGTAATATAACTGTAGAAATTAAATAAGAGAAATGATAAAAAAAGAAATATATTCTTACAGCAATATTTTTAAAAGGAAATAAATTCCTACAACCATATTTTTTACTTTAGAAAATAAGGTTTCTACAAGCATTTTTTATTTTATAAACTTTAACTTTAAAAACTACTTAAATCATGATTGGTAACTTAAGTGGTCGTACATAAAAATTAAAGTTAAAGTAACTAGTTATAACCCAACCAATTAGGAAAGTATCACCTTAGAAATACATAGGTGAAACAAATGGCAGTCTTTTTATTCTTTAACAAAAAAAAAAAGAACCTCAAGCCAAGCTTGGCATAATGCTAGGGAAAATATGAATACACCTCAAGTTATTCAATAACCTCAAGTTCTAAGCTTGGGTGATATATGCATGATAGATAGTTCATGGACCTCTACAGACCAGTTCAGTGGACTCGGATGGGTTTGGAAAGATAGCAGGGGGAAGGTCCAATTGATGGGGACAAGGAACTTGAGGAGAAGGGAATCAGCTCTACACTCGGAATTGGAAGCTTTGAAATGGGCGATGAAAACAATGCTACAACATTCTGATTGTCAAAGATTTGGAATAGACTGTAAAGACCTGATTGCGATGCTAATGGAACCGCAAGCTTGGCCAAGCTTCTCAACTGAATTGGAGATGATTCAAACGATCAAGATGTGCTACTCGGACTTCAAGATCTGCTACGTACCAAGAACCGAAAATGTCATAGCTGATTCATTAGCTAGAACTGCTCGTACTTTTCATCGATCATTATGCTACTTTGGTTGTTCTATTCCGGTCTGGTTACCCAGACCACCTCAAGTTTGAGTAATAGAATAACCTTTTGATGCCAAAAAAAACAAAAAAACAAAAAGAAAACAAAAAAAAAGAAATACATATGTGATAACAATGGATACATACATAATGTTGACAGTATAATAATAGAAACATCATTTTTTTATTTTATTTAACTTGCTCATTCATATGTTTTCTAAGCCGTTCTTATATTTCTATCAAAATTTTAAAAATACATTAGGCCGAAGAAGGCCCCCGAAAATCAGATGAATTGGGAGCAGAATCTAAAGGAAGAAGAGGTTGTTCCATTGGTGAATGTTCTAATGTGTCGTTTCTCACTTCATTTCCTTCATCTGCTTGGGGAATAAGATGAGGCCGAGGAGGAAGAATCTTTACATCCTCCGTGAAATTAAGCTTTGCTTTATTTCCACGGAATCTGAGTGCAGCCTCGTCGTAGGCTCTAGCGGCCGCTTCTGCCGTATCAAACGTACCGAGCCAAACTCTAGCTGCTTTATGTGGATCGCGTATCCCAGCCGCCCATTTTCCCCATGGTCTCTGCCGTACTCCTCTGTATCTCCTCTTTTTCTCCTTTGCTTCTTCCGGTAAACCATTGTTTGTGCATTCTTCTATACAAAGACAGATTAAGACTTCGATATTTTGAACGATAATTTATGTTATATCCGATATTTTGGTATAAACTGAATTCTGTTAAACAACCAAAAACAGTAGTATCATGAAAACTGGAGTCCGTAAATTTTTTTTTTTTTAACTAAAGGAGTCTGTAAGTTAATAAAAAAAAGAATTGGAGTATATATAATATATTAGAAGTAAAAACAAAACCCAAGAAATAACTGATACAATATTAATAACAATATTAAGAACTACAAAAATGCATAGTTCACTCTATCATGCATGCATCATAATATAAAATGTAATTATGAAACTATACAATGAAGGAAAAATAAAACAAATCGAAAACGAAAAACTATAGCGCAGGTAAGAAATAATGAAATTAAAGAGATTCACCCACCGATCGGACCAGGGGAAGAGTCTACTCGATCGATTCCAAGCCTTTCTCTTTTTAGCCCAGCAGAAGAGGAAGAAGAGTGAGTATCGACTGTAGATGATGTTAGAGAGCGAGCAGAAACAACCTGGGTCAAGGCGGAGACCATTGCGGACATTTCGGTGCCAAACCTATTGAACCTCCCAACGACAGGGTCGTCTTCAAAGCTATAGACATCGTCAATCGCTGGTTTGGTTCCCTCAGGGTAATCGGCTCTGAACTCATCTTGTCCTCCTTGGTTTGCCATCTTGAGAAGAGACAAATGAAAAGAGGAAACTGTTTTTTTTCTAAGGTGCTGGTCTCTCTTTTGAGGGCTTCACACATTTATACATAAAAGAATAGCTACAACCTCCAGAATTAGGCCCTTAGATGTACATAATGTAATTGCGAAGAATTGGTATATACCCTATATGATAGTTTGATATATTGTGAAGTCAAAAATGAGAACATCATGTACCTTTTCAAGCTAAATGGACCTGGGTACAACTTTTTATCACTGTACAGTTTTTGTTCAAGACTGTCGACACGGTTTTCTCCCCTAGGAGAGAGTTTTTATCCACCCTAATGAGATATATAATGTACATATGTGTATTCTGAAAAGGTAGGCCTAATAGAAATGTAGGAGTTACAACTATAAGTTAGGCATAGATACGCAAAAACTACAGCTATTATTCAAAATGGGATAAATAATTTATAAAGATACAACAAAATCAAATATCTTCACTCTTTCATCCGATAAATAATTCTTTTCTACTTTATCTTCACTTGCTTTTTTGTTTCTCGTGTATGTTGATTTCGTAGTCTTCAAATGTCATTTCTCGACGTCAAATAAATACTTTTGCAACAGGATTATTATCTCAAAAAATTGGTGCGTCCCCTTCGTTCACTTCTGTAATTAATTTCTTATACCAAAATAAGTTAATTTTTCTTTTTTTTTTAAATCTCGGAAAGTATTGTAAACTATAAATATCTATACTGTCATTTTCATAATATTGAATAATAATCAATAAAAATAAATTAAAGTCTAGATAAAATGTAACTGAAGAAATACATGATATTTTCTTTTTGAATTGGAAGAAACATTTATAGAATGAATTCTAAAAAATAGGGAAAAATAAATAAATACTAGAGTTTGACCCGCACGACTGTGCGGATGTTTGTCTTTTTTTTATGTATATATTTTTAATTATTTATATTATTTTAAATAATTAAATTTTATAATTTGTTTGCTTTAGTCAATTAATTATTTTAAACATGTATTTGTTGCTTTTTTTTATATATATATATATATATGTTTTGTTTGGATTTGTGTTTGATTATTTGACAAACTAATACATGCAAAGTTAAAAAAATTTGAAGATTATTTTCTTATCTATTATTAAAACTAATAAATGGATCAAATTTCAATTTAAGTTATGTAGTAGTAAGAAAATAATTCTTCTTTAGTAATTGTTTTTTGAATTTTATGAAAATTTAAAATAATCATATACACTAATCTTTAAACACTTACTATTATATATTTATAGAAATGATAAAATAAAGGATTGAATATTAAATAAATTTTTGATTTTTTTAATATGTAGAATTTGAAGGTATATTATTAGAACATAATTTTTTATGTAATGTAATCCAAACTCTTATTCTATTAAAATATGACAATTTAAAATATTCATATACACTTATCTTAAAACATTTAATATTATATATTATAGAAATGATAAATAACGATTGAATATTAAATAAAAATTTTATTTTTGTTTTAGTATGTAGATTTGAAGGTAAATTATTAGAACATAAGTTTTTCTGTAATGTAATTCAAACATATATAAATTAAAATTAGGATTTACACAATCTATAAATCTTCTTATCTATTAAAACAATATACATCTTATTAATGGGTCAATATAGTATGTCAATATCAAATGGTTCATTACAAGTAGTTCAATTATCTTTTTCTCAAAAGTCAAAAGAATAGGAACTGATGTTTTTGGGAAAAAGAACATAGGTATGTTTCTACATCTAACAAAAAACTTTAACCTTTTTTATTTTCGATTATTTTCTTATTTCTATGTTATAAATGTATAACTCTGATATAATCATGTACATTTTAAATATATGATTTTCATTTTCATTTTATAATTTATTTTTTTAAGTTTTATTTTGACATTATTAATATATTAAGATTTTTATACAATTTAATTTGTTAATAAATTGCTATTACATAATAATATAATTTCACATTCTGTAAAATAAATTCATAATTTAAAATAATCAAATAGATAAAACCTTCAAAATATATATTTTTTAATTTTTACAGTTTGCTTGCAAAATAATTTTGTCATCAGCATATTTTTTTCATCAGCATAAACTTTTTAAAAATATATTTTTGAATACTTTAAACATTTAATTATTTATAAAATAGACTAGATATTTTCTTAGGAATCATTTATATTCCTTGTTGTGTTTAAAATATAATTTAGCATCTATAATTTTAATATATAGGAGGATTTTATAAATAAATATATTGTTATGTTCAAATAATTAAGATTTATTATCTTACAAACCTTTATACATGGTTTACGTTAAACCCCTTTTAATGGTGTATCATATTTATAATAAAAGAATATTTTAAAATAAAATAAGTTAATTTATTAATTCAGTGTAATTTTTAATATTTAATTCATATAATAATTTTATTTTCGTATAATATATACTATTATTATAAAGTTTATGAAAATATCTTTATAAAATTTTATTTTTTATTTTTATTATAAAGTTTTAATTTACATTGATTTGAATACTACTAATTCAGAATAAGTTAAATCATTATTATATAAAAATATTTATTGTATACTATCGTAAGAATTTTAAATATATGATTTGCATTTTAATGCTATACTATATCGTGATCTGTGCGTCCGCACATGTGTTTTCTACTTGTAGTTAAGGATATTTAATCAGGCAAAACCAAATTTATCGAACTAATTAAAATCAAACTGAACCGAAATAGAAAATTGGTTTAAATTTGGTAATACCGAACATAACGAATGGATGTGATTTATAAGAAACCGCCATATATATAATGGTTTGGTATACAAACCAATCAAACCAAATAAACTGCTTAAACCGATCAATTAAAATATAATAGTAGAATTATATGTACATTATATAATATAATTAATAACATATACATAATTTATTTTATAGATACGATCTTTATACTGAAATTGTAGATTTTATTAATTTAACATTTTGTTATAAGTTAATTTTTTATCAAATTAAACAAAATATAATTTTTTGTTGTCAAATATGTGTGCTAATATTTAGTTATTTAATAGTATTATGGATTACTAATTTTTCTTATTTTATCCTATAAAAACTATCACTAATATTAACTTAATATTTTTACAAATTATTTAAATAGTAAAAGAAAAAAGAAAAGATAGTTTATTTGAAAACCAAAATATTTCCAAGTTACATTAAAGCCGGCATAAAATTCAAAAAATGTTTAAAAAAACTAAATATATTTATGTTTTTGGTATAAAACTGAATAAACAAAAAAAACTGACGGTACATAAACCAACCGAACCAAACCAAGTTTATAAAGTTTGAATATGGTAGTTATTTTTTATAAATCGAAAAACAAAAAAAAACAAAAAAAAAACTGAACCAACCGACCCGATATCCAGATTGAACACCCCTCAATGTAATATATAATATATAATTTAACTATAATTTATAGAAATAATTATAATATTTATAAATGTCTCAGTTTTTTATATTGTAGTTAGATGCTAAACTAATGGAAATGATGATTAAATATATTTGATGATTTTTACTACATGGGCCATTTTTATATTGTATTTGTTTATAAATTTAACCACTTAATATGTTTGTACATACTAATACATTAATTTTATAAGACAAATACTTTGTGGCAAATATTTTTTTTCTTTTTCACATTTACGTGTCTCTTAATTTAGTTCATATCAAAAATATATGAGAAAAATATAACACTTAAAAACATATATAAATGATTTTAGAAATGGGTAATATTAATATTGAGAATATTATAAATTTTTCACTGAAGATCAAAATATGTTAAATTTATTAGTTAGGTAGATTATATGAAGTAGTAGTTTTATTTTAATTAAATAAGGAAAATATATTAAATGCTTAAAATAAGTTTATTAATTGTTTCAGTGGCATATGGTTGTAAGTAAATTTTAAATTTAAGAGTTAATTTTTATTTGCTACACCATAAATTAGCTAAACAATACCTTGATTAGATCAATATACAAAACGTTGGTATGCATAATCTAAACCAATATATATATATATATATATATATATATAAAATTATAAACTTAATATTTATTAGACTATGCTTAATAAGTCGTGATGGAATGTTTGGTTTGGTTTGTAATGGGTTCGCTGATAGAAAAAACTACCGGTCATAGGTTTAACGGAGTATTAGATTGGAATAATTTAAGGTACCTGCTGGTCTAATGTAATTAATAAGATTGTGTACCAAACAGGATGATTTAAACGTTTTTGGTATAGGAAATGAATGGGTTAAGAAAAGTGTAAAACTACTCTGTTTAAGACCAGTGGCATATGATTGTAATTATTGAGGAAAACTCAGGGTTAAGATTTATTTGTACTTCACTTTTAATAGTTTAGATATAATGAAATTCTATAATTTTGTTGTTTAAGTTTTTACTTGACGTTATTAATATATCAATATTTTTTATACAATTTAATTTGTTATAAATTGCTATTACATAATAATATAATTTCAAATTCTGAAAAATAAATTCATAATTTAAAATAATCAATTAGATAACACCCTTCAAAATATATATTTTTTAATTTCTACAGTTTGCATGAAAAAATAACTTTTGTCAACAGCATAAACTTTTCTAAATATTTTTAAAATTTAATTAGTTATTCAATAGAATAGATATTTTCTTAGGATCATTTATATTTGTTTGTTGTGTTTAAAATATAATTTAGCATCTATAATTTTAATATATAGGAAGACTTTATAAATAAATATATTGTTATGTTCAAATAATTAAGATTTATTATTTTAGTAAATATTATACATGGTTTAAGTTAACCCCTTTTAATGGTGTATCATATTTATAATTAAAGATTTTTAAAAACTAAAATAGGTTAATTTATTAATTTAATATAATTTTAATATTTAATTTCATATAGTACTTTTATTTTTGTATAATATATACTATAACTATAAAGTTTATGAAAATAGCAATAAATTTTTATTTTTATAATAAATTTTTAGTTTACATTTATTTTGAATACTAATACTTAGAAATAAAATATTTAAATGATATTGTTTTGATCAAAACAAATTAAATGGTATTGTAAGATTTTGTTAGATTTTTTGTCAACAAAATTTTATAATCCAAATTAAAATTAAAAGAGTTTTATTTGTGAAGTTGTTATATGTGTTAATTATATAAATGTGATATCTTAATGATGCCAACATGTTAAGTAGAAATAAATGAAATATGATTTTTAAGGAAGATTCATTTAAAAAAAAAATCACAAATAAATGAAATGTGACTACTATTTTAATAAAATATACTAGATTTTGACATGCACTTAAGAACTGCGGATATTTTTGTTTGTTGTAAAATCCGTTCAAAATTGAAAGAATTCTTAACCATTTATTAGTTATAAGTTATTTAAAAGATGTTCTATTCTAATGTACGAGGTTTCTTTGTGTGTTTCATATCCGTTGGAGACTTTAGATCCGGTTACTCATATTTAGTCCGGTTTAGATTTACTAAAATGCTTGTCAATTAGATTAACAGTATATTTGAAGATGAATTCATGTTTTTTACATTATAAAGTTAAGAGAATGAATTTGTGTGTGTTATAGTATAATTAGCAATAATTTTATTAAATTTAGTTCTATGTATATTAATTATCAAAACAACTTAATTTCTTTTGTATCTATTCTATTTGATAAAAATATTAAATTTTAATATTCAAAAATCATCAATACTATTATCATAAAATAACATT
>NC_079513.1:6063094-6130902 GCF_000801105.2 Raphanus sativus | reverse complement strand
CGCCCGGCTGGCCCGTTCAAAGCGGAGGAAACGGAAAGGGAATTTGCTAAGTATCGGTTGATGTGGAGGAGCAAAATCGCCGGCAAGCCAAGATCCAGGCTCGAGCCCTCGTTCGTGCGGAAAGGAGCGGACGGAGAAGAGCTGCCGCCGAGCTGAACCGAAGGACCGAAATTTTTTCTACCGAGTTCGAAGCGTACAAAGAGGCTCAGGACTTTGTAGGTGATTTTCGCGAGTGCCGCGGTTCGGTCGGTACCCTCAACAAGATGCAGCGTGAGGACTTCTCTCTCTCCAGCGAACTTGCCACGATGGATGGCTCGATGAGAATATGTGCCAACGCCGAATCCTTTGTTCCTCCGATTGAATGGAGAATTCGAGAACTGTGGAATCCTATCCAAGTCTCGGAGGATACAGCGGATGTAGGCGAGGGCTCGAATGCAGGCGACGGGGGTGAAGAGGTCGACCAGCCCGACTCTTCGTTCGGATTTCTCTAACCGACTGTTATGCATTTGATTATAATTTGTGATAGGCCAAGTGTGGCCGTTTGTATGTATGTGTTGCGACCCTTAGGAGGTCGCGTGACTTTGTGTTTTTCGGGATCGGCCGTTGGTGGCTTTCGAATCCCTGTTATAATGCTTTTTGTGAACTGTGCGTTTTGATTTATACTTTCGTCAAGTGTAGAGGGTTGAATACGTGTAGTCACTTCGCATTCAATCTCTTTTTTTTGTCGCCTGGTCCGTAGGTCACTTTGCAGCGAACGTTAGGTTTGTAAGCGATAAGAGGCAAATTTGGGATCTCGTATTCTGGATACTTATGCCTATGAGATGTCTTAGATACCAGCAAGGTCGGGTTTAGGGCAAGACCTAGGTCTACTTTCGGACTGAAGCTGTGGCGATGACAAATCGGCTTTCGTTTTGCTTGTTTGCGATTTCGACCTGACTCGTACCGTTCTAGAATCTGTGAAGTGCTTATCGGCTTATACGATTCGTTTGGATACGAGTCGAGCTACTTCCTTTACGAAGAGCTAAACCAAAATTTGGATTTTTTGTATAGCGCGCTATGATATCCTTGTCGGATGTAAGAGGACTTCGTTAGAAGCCAGACTACGAATTTGATTGAGTGAAACGTTTCTATGTTTTTCCGTCGGGGCCAATCGACGGAAATGAGTTTTATAGTCGCGGAAGACTGTTTGATAGAGTTTTTTAAAGTCGCGCGGACTGTTTGGTAGATTTTTAGAGTCGCGATGGACTGTTTGAAGGAGAATCAAGACTTTTCGAGAACTAGCGACGTCTCGCGTTCCTCGAAGATATGATTTTCGTCTTCCGTAATGTTTATGCGTTGAGTAAGCATTAAAAAACTTTATAAGGTAGAGTACATGCGAAAAATATTTTGCGGGAGTACGAGGATGTTTGTTCCCATCTCCCCCCTTTTTGGTGAGGGGATAGCTGAACTCGTCGGGTTGCGACGAGCTGCCTACGTACCTCTTGCGAGGATCAAGCCATCTCGTAGTTCTGTTCCTGTCGCGGTGCTACTACTCCACGATTTCCGGCGCCTTGACTGTTTCGGCTAAGTCGGCGGTCGCGTTGGGAGTTTAGGTCATCCGTTTTTCTCGGCGATTGACTCGAGGATTTTCCCGCTGTCCTGAGTCGTGGCCTGTTCGGACAAATCCGATTGTTTTTTGCTGAGTTCTCAGAGACACTCAGGTTCTTCTTGGTTCGCTTCGGGTCAGCTACTGGGGCGTTCCGATTGCTGCGAAGTTTATGTTCGGCTAGGAAGCAGAGTCGCGACTGTTTTTGGCTTCCCCAGATTACTGCCGTTCCAGTTGGTGTTGGAAACTTGGCGCCGGGTGGTAAGTTGAGGGACTGCCTTCATGGCGTTTATCCAAGGAGTTCCCATTATGGCGTTATAGATAGCCGGTTATCCACTACCGCGAATTCGACGATCTTTGTGACTTCTTTAGCCATGACCGGGAGTCTGATTTTTCCGAGGGTCATGGATGTGACGCCCGAGAATCCAGTCAATGGTCTTGGTTCTGGGATGACTTCTCCGAGGGGTATCTTCATCCTCTGCAGAGTGTCGCGGAACATGATATTGACCGTGCTTCCTGTGTCGATGAGGATGCGGCCGACTTCGAGATCCTGAATCACCAAGTCGATGACCAGAGGATCGTAGTGGGGTTTATCAAGTCCGGTCGTATCCTGTTCCTCGAGGTGATTGCGTGATTGGGAATGTCGTCCTCTGGACACCATCCGGGGCTTGTCTCGGCCTTCCGTCCGTAGGCTTTGATTGACGAAACGGAGTCCTGGTAAAAGTGCGATCCTCCGATGACCATGTTGATCCTTTGGCGATTGTTGTTGTTTCTTTCGCCGTCCTGTCTCCGTTCCGTTTTTTCGCCCGATTGAGTTCCAGGGGCGTTATTCTCGGGATTGGCTCCGTCAGTCTTTGGTGGACGGTCAGAATCTAGGACCAGGTCTTTCATGCTCTTGACCGTTGCTAGTTTGCCGTCAAGTAGCTTCATAATGAGTCTAGCGCCGAGGACTTTGCAGTTGGCGTGGAGTGACCTCTCGTTTGATGGAACTCGCAGCTGGAATTGTCCTTGTACGAGTTCCCGCGTCCAAGTGTTCCGGCGGTCCTTCCTTGTCGGAATTGACGGCGTAGTTATGCTCGCCTTGGACGTCTTCCCCTTCGTGATGGACGTTCCTGTCGTTACGAGAGGTTTTCTTCTTGCCGGATGCCTTCGGCGGTCCATGCTTTTGCGCCAGGATTTTCATCTCTTCTTTCCATGAAGTAAAACGTAGGAAAACTAAGTTGACCTAGTTTCCCCCGAGGATCCCGGCTATCTGCTGGGCCACGCACAACAAAGTTAATGCAAGTCTAGTTTGGGAATAAATGCGTAAAATAAAGAGAGCAAAAAGAAAGAATCTTATTTCCGAATCTGCGGAGAGCGTTGGACAACAGGTCGAGATCTCAGCCACAAAAGCTGTCGATCGTCGCTAGTCTCGAAACCAAGATCTAACCTAGTCGAGTCGCAGCTCGCTAAAAAGGAATAAGCGCCTAAGTTCTAAGTTGCTCTGAGTGGTTTTTCTTCTGATTTCGGTCCCCCTTCCTCTGCTCCTAGCTTTGCTTATATACTCCCATATGACGGTCTATTCCTGATGGACTGAGTCCGCCGCGGGCTGGACTTTTTCCATTTTCGTCGGCTTTCGCGTTTTATCGGGAAAGTTGACATTTATCTTTTCGGAAAGTGACATCTATCTTTTCAGAAGTTTAACATTTATCCTGTCATGCGAAGATAATTGTAAACCGTCGTATCTATCTTTTTAGAAAATCGTAAACGGGTTGTTCGATCGGGTTTGGTCCCTTCCGGGCCGTCTTCCGATCTTCCGCTGTTTTCTACGGTTTTCTTTGAAAGAATGCTCCTACTTGGATGTCGAGTCTTTCGGAAGATCTTCGGTCCATTGCTGAGGCACATGGTGTTCTAAGATAACCATCACCGTTTTATACGAAGTCTTCCTGTCCGTTGACGTCTTACGGGTTCTTTGGAATCTTGGAGCAGGAAAAGGAGTTTTGTTTGCGGGATCTCGGAAAGTCGCAAAACACGGATTTCTGGCGACCCGGAGGCCTAGAACTTATGCACGAAGACTAGCCGTCCGATGTCCCGAGCCAGCACGGGGCTAGCCGCCCGGCGACCAAGGCCAGCACGGGCGCTAGCCCGCCGCGGCCACGGCCAGCACGGGGCTAGCCGCCCGGCGGCCACGGCCAGCACGGGCGCTAGCCGCCGGCGGCCACGGCCAGCACGGGGCTAGCCGCCCGGCGGCCATGACCGTTACGGGCGCTAGCCGCCGGCGGCCACGGCCAGCACGGGGCTAGCCGCCCGGCGGCCACGACCGTTACGGGCGCTAGCCGCCGGCGGCCACGGCCAGCACGGGGCTAGCCGCCCGGCGGCCACGGCCACGTCCGGAGTTGTCTGCTCGGTTCCTTCGGCGTGTGCGTGTTTTTTGCGTTTTTAGTTTTCCGTAGGTCTTTCCTTGTGTAGAAAATGTTTCTAGCAGTTGATCTCGAGATGATTTAATCTTTAACTTAATATTTTCCCGAGGTTTCTCGATTAACAAATAGTCTCTCGAGGTTGCTCTAATATTTTTCATGTTTTTCCGAGATTTTCGGACATCGATTTCGTCTTGACCGATTTTGACCCCAACACCTACTCAAAAAGATGCATTAAGATCACTCTACTAGCAAGGAACAAATATGATCTACACCTAAAACATCCTAGAACTAGCCTAATCACCCTTAATAACCCTAACCCATGAATCCAAAAGGTGATTACTCACTAATCCCTATGATTCCTCTTAAACCCATATTGGATTTCAGATTAATCATGTAGAGAGATAATAGATAAGAAATCAACAAGAACACAAGAACATAACAATGAAATGATAAAAAAAGATGAACTTTTCAAGAGGTTTTTGTGTTTTCAAAGATAAAAGATCCTCAAGATAATCAAGCCCCCAATGGCTTACAAAAGGTACTTAAACTTAGGTTTAGAAAGTCCATGATTAGTGTTTAACTTCGAGCTGAAACGGACGTGGAGTGACCAGGCAGGGTCGCTCCAAGACGTCGCTGCGGGTTGGTCGAAGAAGACGAGCGGGCTGGGTGAGTCGCTGCGCCGAGGTCGCTCCAGGAGAATGAAGTCACAGCGACCAACTGGGGTCGCTCCGGATGGATATGTCTCTAGTAAATTGGTCATAACTCCTTCATTACATCTCCAAATGACTTGAAACCACTTCCATTAGAAAGCTAACTCAATTTTCTATGTCTCCACAAAATATTAGCAACATAAGATTCCTCTAAGGGCTCCATCCATGCTCATCTTTCACCTCCTTTTGGATCACAATGCTCCCAAACATCTCAAATCACTCCATGGCACACTCCAACACCTAATAAGGACTCATGTATGCAAAATACAACCTAAACATGCTAAATTCTAGTATAAATGATAAAAATGCACATGAATGAATGGGTAAAACAATGCAAATATGCAAGATATCAGTTAGTGAGCTTCAGAAATGGTAAGTGGGTTGAATTGTTGCATTGCTATTTGAATCTGATAGCGAAGACCCCCTATGAAACGGGCGATAAGTTGATCCTCTGTCTCAATAAGTGTTATGCGCGCCACCATATTGAATAAATCAGTCGCGTCTTCATCTACGGTTCTGGCACCTTTGAGCAAGGATTGTAGTTTGTTTTAAAGTGTGTGCTCATAGTTGTACGGGAGAAAAGCTCGACGCATATGCTTCTTCAAACGTTCCCATGTATTGATACGTTGTTTACCCGTTCGTCGTCGAGACTCTTTAATTTGCTGCCACCACGCCATGGCTCTGTTCTTAAAGCGTGATGCGATCAACAGAAGACATTAATCCTCTGGAATTCTCTTATATTCTAAAATCTCTTCGACGAAACTCAACCAATCCAAGAATTCCTCGGTACTAAGGTTTCCAGAGAACTCAGGAATCTCAAATCAGAACCCAGAATCCGATCGTCTATCATCAGGCTGATTTTCTCGTCTATTGAGTTGATGCTCAGCATGAGCAGCGACGTTGAACTGGTTACGGAGGTGTCGAGGGTTTGCAAATAAATTTTTGGCCAGGTCTTCATCAGAACTGTCCTCGTGTTGCTGATGGTTGTGTGCGTGACCTTGTGGTTGTTGTTGATGTGCATTTTGCTGACGTTGCAGGACCGTTGTAAGGGCTACTTCTACGGCTTCCACAAGAGTCTCCTGGACGTTGGCGGTAAAAGTTTCCAGGGTCGTGCGAAGTTCTTCTTGTTGGTCGTCGGGGACTTGTCTTCGTGGAGGCATGATGAATCGGAGAAGATAAAGCGGAAGTAACAAAGATCACCGGTCTTGATTAAGAAATAAAAAACCAAAAGTCTCTGATACCAACTGGTGTAGCGCAACTTACGGATAATGCAAGTATTCTATTGATTAGAGAACACCTAGAATAATTGCCTTCTTTAGATCGTTGAGAGTCGAAGCTCTATCCGAGAAAAAGGTTTAGAGTTTACAAAAAGCTATGTTTACTAAATCAAATAAGTCGTGCCTTATAATGACTTGGCTATCGACTATATATAACAAAAGCAAACACAGAGCCTTATTGATAAAGGATAAAACCATCCTTATCGTTAACACAATAAAAGGAAACTAAAGTCCTATCGTAAAAAGAAAATACAAACAAAAACCAAAACTAATAAGAAAAGTGATGTAGACTACATCACCAGCTCTACAGACATGGGCACATGCAGCAACTCCAACTCCACCATCAGTTTTCCCTAGCGCGAGTCATTACACAAACATTGACTATCTTTTTGGAGGAAAAACGAGCTAGATGACCTTAAGATGGACTCAGACCCATATCCATGGATTATGTGGTATATCTAGAAAGCGCAGAATGATAAACTATTCAAGGGAATAGACAGGGACCCTTTGGAAACTGTCTGACATGCTGAGTCAGAATGTCATGCTTGGTTCGAAGCAAACAAGAAACAAGAAGATCCTACACATAGTGTAGCCCCTGAACTGATACCAAATGCCGAGAGATGCTACATAGATGGTTCATGGACGCAGGATGTACTTTATAGTGGATATGGATGGAAATGGAAAACCTCAGGAGGAATAACTCAGCTACTGGAGTAAGAAACCAGCAACGAAGAATCTCACCTCTCCATTCTGAGCTTGAGACCTTACTATGGGCAATGGAATGCATGATTAAGCTATTGTCATGTCAGAATGTTGGCACTGATTGTAAAGACTTAGTCTCGATGATTCAAAACCTCGGAACATGGCCTATCTTCTCCACTGAGTTAGAGGAGCTGCAAAAATTAAAGAATTGGCTACAAGATTTCCCAATTGTTTTTATCCCGCGTTTTGAAAATGTATCGTCTTATCATTTAGCTAAGATAGCTCGATCCTTTCATAGTGATCTGTACTACATTGGTTATTCTATTTCGGTTTGGTTTCTCAGACCAGATCAGCCGCAAAAAAAAAAAGAAGAAGAAGAAGAAGAGAAACAGATTTTTAGCTAATTTCTCTTATATTTTCCTATTTGTGGTCCCTCCTGACACGCCCTTCACAAAATTTATTATATAGACGCAATTCATGTTTTCATGTTTTCTTACATCTTTCTTGTTGGAAGTTTGGGACTCACATCTTAACCCCTTGCTATGCTGTTGTGAAATATGCAGAGATTCAGGCTTGGAAGCTCCCAGTTCATACTGTTTCCTTCATAAATGCCATAAGATATTTTATTTATGTTACTGATAATAATTTATTTTCTGTACTTTTTCAGTTTGGGATTTGAAACTTTTGGTGGTATTGGTGTCGACATATCATATCTAGTTCCTGAAAAAAAAAAAAAAGTACTCAAAGACACGTGATCCTAATGAGTGGACGCAATTCATGTTTTCAAATCACAATAAGGCACTATGTATAGAGGCATCTACTATCAGATACCTAAAGTAATACTTTCTTCTATGGCCAGTCTACTGCAGATGGGTTCACCTCTTATCTATAGTAATTTTCTTGTGAAGACTATCCAACGTCCTCAGTCATTCACATGCACCATACTAGCTAAAACGACACCGGGTGGTGAGTCTCCAGTTGTTCCTCGTCGTTCCGCAAAGTACCAGCCTTCTCTTTGGAACCATCACAATCTCCTCTCTGTCGAGAATAAATATACGGTACATAAGTATTCCCTATATATAATAAAGTTCTAGAAAGCTGTCGAATATGTTCATAACTATGTTTTTTTTTAATTAAAATGTTCATAACTATGTTCATGTACAATGTCCACTGGTTTCAGAATAATAAAAGTGTGCGCGAGAGAGATTTGTTGAAAGAAAATGTGAGAAAGATGCTCAATGATGAGAGTACAACTCACACCGAGCAATTGAAGCTAATTGACGATTTACAAAAACTAGGGGTTTCTTACCATTTTGAACGGGAAATTGACAATATATTAACAATTTCTTATCAAAAAGATAGAAGAAACTTCACTGAGTATACAATGGAAAAAGATCTATATGCCACAGCTCTGGAATTCCGACTACTCAGACAACATGGTTTCAATGTTTCAGAAGGTAAATATTTCGTTTCCATTCCTTTCGTTTTTATAGAGGTTTCAAGGTTTCTTTTATCAATTTAAAAAAAAGTTTTGATGTAAAGTTTAAAATTCAATAATATATGGTCTTTTATATATATATATATATAGGCCGTAACTGGTAAATTAATATGAAACTATGGAACAAAAATAAATAGAATAATAGGAATGAAATACAATAAAAATAGAATGAAATTCATTTCATTCACTCATGAACAAATTTATTATGGAATAGTTTTATTTGTATTTTATCTAACTATTTTTGGAGTTAGGGAACTGAACATTTCATTTCATTCATAGCAAATGGTAAAACAAATCTGTGAGATTAATGGAATCAAGCATTTTACATCATTCCATTGCAAAATATTTTAATCCAGTTGCACGTCCATACATATATGTGTGTGCGCGCTCGCGTTAATCTATATTTTCCGGTAAGATCAGGAACAAAAGAAATATATACAATGTGTAATATATCTTTGTTTCTTTAACCAAAGTATTATTCGATCTAAAATTTGAGGTAATTGATTTCTGTTGAAGTTTTAGATGATTTCAATGAATTGGAGAGTTTACGGTAATTTTTGTTAAACCAATTTAGAATATCACTTAAAATTATAGGATTTGAGTTTATTTTTTTTAACTAAAAAGCTCTATCTAAACACTCAAAGATCACTTGAAAACTTAAAACTCTAGAACTTAAAATATTTTCAATAACAATAGATTTTAGAGTACTTTATGAAATGTCAAATTGAATAACGGTGGATTTTAAATGAATTCTTAAAATTCATATTAAATAACAGTGAATTTATTATTCTAATAAAAATCACCTAAAATTCTCAATTAAATCAGTAGAGTTAGTATATCTAATGAAATTGTTTATTACAGATGTATTTAATGTTTTCATGGAGAACTGTGGGAGGTTTGAGAGCGATGATATAAATGGTCTGATATCTCTGTACGAGGCGTCATATCTTTCAACAAAATCGGATATTAAGCTGCAAAAATTCATCAGATTTTTTGCAGCGCAACAACTTAGAGACTTTGTTGACACTAACGGTAATAAAGATTTAGCATCATGTCACATCGTACAGATGGTGGTCCAAGCGTTAGATATGCCCTACTATTGGCGAATGAGAAGGCTAGCCACTAGATGGTACATAGATATATATGGGAAGAGACCTAACAAGAACCCTGTCTTAATTGAACTCGTCAAGCTCGATTTCAATATCGTGCAAGCTGTTCACCAAGAAGAACTCAAATACGTCTCCAGGTAATGACTAGTCATATAACAATTTTACATGTGTTACACCTGTTTAGCACACTAGATAAATAAAATACATTATAAATACATAATACATAGATTTATATACAAGCTTAATTATTTTTAAGATGAAAAATTCATAAACTTAATTTAACAAGGTATTCCAGCCTTTTTAAACACAATTGAGTATGTAAAACTCTATCGTATACATTTGAATCTGAATAAAAGTGTTGGGTCGACACCATCACAAACTATACTGGGATAAAAGTAGAATAATATAATAAAGTAGAATAATTTCATATTATTTATATGTTCCTCTTGATATGTATGTGTGTGAAGCTGGTGGAGGGAGACAGGTTTAGCTAGTCAACTTCACTTTGCAAGGGATAGAATAGTGGAGAACTACTTTTGGACTATTGGACAAATCCAAGAGCCTCAATTTGGTTACGTTCGACGAATAATGGCAAAAATAAATGCACTTCTTACAACTATCGATGACATCTACGATATCTATGGCACTCTTGAAGAACTTCAACTCTTCACTACCGCGTTTGAAAAGTAAAGACTCTCACACTTGCAGTTATACATAAATGTTTTTGGTTGCTTTTATAAATTATGTGTAAACATGATACTGATTTAATTTTCTCTATATAAATATGTTGCAGTTGGGATGTAAATCGTCTTGATGAACTCCCCGAGTACATGAGGTTGTGTTTTCTCGTTGTTTACAATGAAGTCAATAGCATTGGATGTGATATCCTCAGGAAAAAAAATATCAATGTGATTCCTTTCCTCAAAAAGTCTGTAAGTATATACTATATATATATATATCTTGATATATATTGTTAAAACAATTTCTTTTTAAGAAAACATTTTTGTGAGATATTTTCTAAAATTTTAAAGTTTAGCTAGTTTTAAATGGTAGAATTATATATCTATTCGATGCTTAATGCTTTATTATTATTGTACACATATATACTTCTACATACTTGTACTTTCTTCTAAGTATTAGGTTATATTATTTTATCACATATTTGTCTAAATGTCCTAGAAAAAAGAAACCATTCTCACAAATTATTCATGTCTCAAAATCATGGAAACTCTTGCAAATATTGTAAGATAATCTCCTTTTTAATTATCTTACATTTTAGTGGGCAGATGTATGCAATGCATACTTAGTAGAAGCAATATGGTACAAAAGAGGACACAAACCAAATATGGAAGAGTATATGCAAAATGCTTGGAAATCAATAGCAGCCCCAACGATATTTGTTCACTTCTACTGCGTATTCTCCGACCAACTCTCTATTCAAGTTCTGGAGACTTTGTCCGAACACCAACAAAAAATCGTTCGATGCTCTGCGTCTGTGTTCCGTCTAGCGAACGACCTTGTAACCTCGCCGGTAAACCAATTTCTTCCACGTTTATTTAATTTTAGCTGGAGGAGCGCGGTTGTCACCAGTTGAAACTCTCATTGAACCGCCGTTCTTACACCAAACTTTTCATTAGAGCATCAGCAGCTTTATTTCTAGCCACCAATAAAAATTTAACGGTTTGTAAAAAATACCTTAAAACTATGCTTACAATGTCCCACCATCAATATTATAAAAATAGTCTTCCCACGTTTTATCAGAAACATGACTGAAACAATAGATATGCATGTAATACATGTGAAATAACTGATATATGGCCTTCTTATATTTTATGAATATATATGTGTATCTATGTATAGGATGAATTGGCAAGAGGAGATGTCCCTAAATCGATCCAGTGTTACATGACCGATACCGGAGCTTCAGAAGTTAAAGCACGTGTGCACGTGCGGCAGATGATCAACGAAATGTGGGACGAAATGAATTACGAAAAAATGCAAAGTCGCTCTTCCGTAATCCCTCAAGAATTTGTGGAAGCGGTAATGAATTTGGCACGTATGTCGCAATGCATGTATCAATATGGAGATGGCCATGGCTCTCCAGAGAAAGCCAAAATCACTGATCGTATCGTCTCCTTACTCTTTAACTCCATTCCACTAGATTGACATGTATACATTGATTATGTGAGTCCGATGAAATAATATTTGCCCTCGTGCTTCAGAAGATTCTTTTTTTGGGGGGGGGGAGGGGGGGTGAGGTTTGATAAAAGTCACCTTTTACTCTGAAAAAGGTTGCCTTTCCCTAAAAACAAATCATCAATCAGGAGTTCGAAGAAATTCGGATAATCAAGCCAATTGTAAGAGATCGAACTAAGAACTAATTTCTTACGAATTTGTTGGTTTAGACAAAAACACAACTAATACGATGTGACCATTACTATGTAAAGGAATATATTTTATTTGATTTTTATACCACTTGTGAGGGACCAATTTTCTTGACAAACACAAGACACGACATGTAATAACATGAAGATCACACAAACATTCTTATAGATAAGGCTGAGCATTTTATTCGTTAATTTTGAATCGATTCGATTCAATCCAAAAATTCCAGACATCTGTAAACTTTGGAAGCAAAACAAATACAAAAATTAGTATTCGTTAAAATCGAAACAAATCACAAATATTAAAATATTGGAAAGCGGATATCCGATCTGATCCGATAATATATACCTACATGTATATCTTAATTATATTTAAAATTTTAAATATATAAAATTATATAGTTATTATTCTAGCATTTGATTTGAAAAATTATATTCACATTATTACTTATATAAAAGTATTACATAAAAGGAAGAGAAAAAAATTTATATCAATTATAATTTTTTTCTTAAGTTCTGTATTATTATAACTGTTAATTAAGTTTAAAAAGCAAATCGAAAAATTAGATATTTTTAATATACGAAGCAAATCACAAATATCTTCAGAAATCTGGATATCCGATCTGTGCCCAAACTTACTTATAAATTAGCGATAAACCTAATCTACTTTTGGGTCTCACTGTTTCTCCACCGACTAATCGGAGGTCTCGTCACAGTACGCCCTATTCGGGTTGGTTTAAAAAAGAAGATAAAAGTTTCCGGACCTTCCCGTGAGATTCATTGTGTCTTACTAGAAAAAGAAAGATTCCTTGGATCAACAGTTCCGCAGATGCTAGTAGAGAAATTATAAGATCTGACTTCTATTTCTACTAATATGTGTAAATCGCATTTTCAAAAGGCGTATAATTAGTAAAAGAGAAATTACATATAATGACTCACATTATACACGATAATACTAGAATAACTCATAAACTTTTTTAATTACTAGAATAACTCTTAGAACTAGTGAAAATATTTAAAAACCCTTACTCCCTATAGTATTTTGGGAAAATCGCCAAAAATGACTCAAAACATGATTTTAAATGCAAACATATATCCAAACTTGAATCAAATGCAAAACTAACTTAAAAACCTTGTGAAATTACAATCATCATTTTGTGACCAAACAAAAAAACAGATGTCATTTTTACGAATATAGTCCCAGTAAATCGTCTGAGATGCTGGAAGTCGTCAAGCTGCAAGTTAGTCGTCCAGACGACTTTCAAATTAGTCGTCTGGACGAGTTGATCTTAGAAATAATTTGTAAATTTTTAAAAAAATATTTTGATAAGTGAAAAATTAAATTATGTGATTATAAACAGTTATAAGTGATGTAAATTAAGATATAATAAAATTGAATACTTTTCAACATAGATGAGTGAAAGTAGCTAATCATGATATTCTTTGGTTGTTCATGGTGTGCAACATATGTTGTAGTATTGTAGGTAATCTTAGGGTTAGATTTTGGAAAACTTGAATGTTTTTTGAAAAATTAAATATTTTTCCTATATGTGTTTATTTCTCTGTATAGTAAACATTTTTAAAATTTAATTTAATTTTATGAAGTGTTTAGTTAGTTAATCAAGTTTAGGGGTTATGTTTGGGGTATAGACGACTAACTTGTAAGTCGTCTAGACCGGACCGAACCTCTAATTTACCAATGTACTTTTAAACCTAACCGGATCATTTACCGGACATATAAATACTTTTTTCACTGTTTCACAACTTTAGAAATCCTAGCGCCGTTTCTTTCCAAGGGCGATAACGAAAGCGATTGCTATCTTTCTTCAGATTTCTTCTGTGTTCTCGTATTCCTTCGTTCTCACCGCTGGTAATCTCTCCTCTTACGAAGATCTGAAACCGACAACCGCTTCTTTGTTTTCAGATCTGAAACCACGTCTCGTTGAACTCCGCCGCCGGTAAGTTATTTCTCTTGTCTTAAGGCGCTTAGCCGCGGTAAAATCCTAAAAATTGTAGTCTTGATTCTTCTTTTCCCGTCAACCATCATTAACTGCTGGTGTCGTTGGAGACCATCTCTTATCCAACCGTAAGTCATCCATCCATCTTTTAAATATCTGCATGCTTAACTAGATTTTGAGATCTATAAGAGTTCGGTTTTAGTAATGTTCTACTGGAAGACTTCATGAAAGTCTTCCAGAGTGTAAGACTACTCAAACGACTTCTAGGAAGTCTTGCATGTAAAGTGTTATAGTGTAATACTGAAAAGAGTACTCAGACGACTTCCAGGAAGTCTTCCAGAGTGTAAGACTACTCAGACGACTTCCAGGAAGTCTTCCAGAGTGTAAGACTACTCAGGCGACTTATAGTGGAAGTCGTCTGAGTAGTTTTACACTCTGGAAAACTTCATGGAAGTCTTGCATGTAAAGTTTGTAGTGTAATACTGAAAAGAGTACTTGGACGACTTCCTGGAAGTCTTCCAGAGTGTAAGACTACTCAGACGACTTCCAGGAAGTGGTCTGAATACTCTTTTCAGTATTACACTACAACACTTTACATGCAAGTCTTCCAGTATTTGTATTTAGAATAGTGTGCTTGTTTTGTGTTTTGAGATGATTGTTTTTAATTGTTTGCAGACCGGAAAATGAATTTACCAGAACTCCCGCTGAGGATACATATATTAGGGCAAGAGCCCCCTCCAAGCAAGAGCATTTCATATCAGACTGATGACACAAAGTTATATGGTGCTCTAAGGCTAGCTCTACATGATGATGAATGAGGAGCTGAAGGAATCAAATTTGGGAGTGTTCATCAAGTTCAAGGAGCTGAATTTTGGTTGGGCTTCACGGCTGGTTCATTATATTCTCAGTTTCCAGCTTTACATCAAGAAAAAGTATGAGCTTTGGAGTCTCGTTGGTCCACAACCTTTGAGGTTTTCACTAATAGAGTTTGAATGCCTCACTGGTCTGAACTACGATTACATCGAGGACCTGGAGAATCCAAGTTGTGAGGTTACGAAAGAGATGGCATCTTTCTGGGAGATGATGGGTGTTGGTGTCGATGCTGAGCCAAGTACTGAACATATAATAGTAGAATTAGGTAGAAGTGAAGGGTGGTGTCGGGAATATCGCATGCGGCTTGGATATCTTGCTATCTTCACTGGATTCATTGAAGGGCGAAAGTACTTGACCTCTATACGGGTTAGTCTTGCAAGGCTCGTGATGGATTTAGATAGATTTGAGAATTATCCTTGGGGGAGAGTGGCGTTTAAGATGCTGATGGATTCTCTGAAGGAAAGAATTTATCATCAAATTCATACATTGTTGATGGGTTTATTCAAGTTCTCCAGGTGTGGGTGTACTATGCTCTACCAGAATTAGGTACTAGTATGGGGGAGCTCATTCCAAACCCACCATCTCCACTGTTGTTGGCTTAGAAGAGTGGTAAAAGACGCAGCTGTTTTAGAGAGGCTACTGTAGACATGTATTTAATCTTCACTTCTGAAGACTTCACAGAATACAAGTCGTCTAGAAAGTCTTCCAGGAAAGACTACGCAGAAGATTTAAAGTTAAGTCGTTTAGAAAGTCTTCCAAAAAAGATTTTGCAGAAAACTTAAATTTAAGTCGTCGAAGACTTTTGTCTCTGTTAATCCGTATCTAAGTTGATATCTTTTTATTTACTGCAGACTATTGTGATCAACTTTGTTCTGAAGGACTTTGGTGAAATGTTTTCACGATGGGACTGTCATGTAGAGGACAAGACTGTGGAGAACATGATTAAAGTCATGTATGATGCGGAACTTAATTGGAAGTGGACCATGGATTGCTGGTAAGTACAAGGTAGTAGCCCGGTTGTGAAGAAGAAAGTGAGGGCAGAGAATGTTGTGAAGGAAGATAATTGAAGACCTCGGAAGAAAGCTCGTAAAGATGCTAGGTAAGAGCCTGCTGAAGCTAGGGAATAGACTCCTAAAAAGGCTCGTTCAGAGGCTGGTGGGATCACTAAAAAGCAGTTTTTAGAAAGCTTAAAGGAGCTAACTGATGCCATGAGGGACGGGTTTGTGATGTGCCTTAGGGAGATCAAGTAATCAAGTTCCTGGGGAGAGAGGATGGAAGCTCTAGAGAAGAAGGTAGGAATCACCAAAAAAAAGACTTCATCTAATGATCTTCAAATAACATCTTCGGGTCCGCCAAATCCTGCAAACGAACCCGGGGTTATTACCAAAACCTCTCCCAAAATCAAAGAGAAGAGATGCACTAGACAAAGTGTTAGGAATCAGAACTGAGTGATGAAAATTTAATGTGCTTTGTTTCTTGTGTGTGTTTGGATGAACCATTGTATATCAGAACATGTGTGCTTTGTTTCTACTGTGCTTGGATCTTGGCTTATTTATGGATTTAGTTTCATGTGTGAATTGGATCTTTGGTACACATTTGTTATATTCTTTTACATTGAAATTGCAGAGTGAAAGTGTGAATGGGGAAAAGGCAAAAACAAGACAAAATGACGCCCAACAACCGAGTGACAAAAGCAGGACAGAACTGAGTCCCTCGAAAGAGCTTGTGTTAGCAAATGAGAAAGATCCAGAACCGGTGAACCTAGCCTTCCAGAACCAAGTGGTGAACCTAGCCTTCTTCTATTGGACAAAAAAACCCACTGCTTCAGATGTACAGTAGGAAAAACAAGATGGCAGACAAAGAAGGCTGTTGTTATGGAGGTTGTCCGTGGAAAGAGTGAGCGAACAAGGAAACTTACTCCCTCACAGCAATTTCCTTTTTTGGGAAACAACACTAACCAACAGATCATTCAAAAGAAAAAGCTTGGCCAAGGCTATAATCCTTTTACTTCCCCTGACAAGAAGCTGTCGACGGCTTTCAATGATTGGCTGAAACTTGATCCGTAATTGAGAGAATGTCCCATTGCTTTAGTCTTCAAAAAATGATTGTCTATCTATATTTTTGGTTTGCAGTTCTTATAGAGTACCTCTGGACAAGAAACCATGTAGATGTCCAATGGTTTTATCAGGTCCTCCGAACCCCTTTAGCATGGCTGCTCGACTGTGTAAGTCTCCTGCTATCTACTTACTAGTATGCCATCTGTAACGACATCTACATGAGACATACTAGGAGACTTAGCAGACGACTTAACTTTAAGTCGTCTGGTATATCGTCTATAGACGACTTATCAAACGACTTACCGGGACGACTTACCGGAACGACATACCAGACGACTTAAAGTTAAGTCGTCTACTAAGTCTTCTATAAACAGCATACCAGACGACTTAAAGTTAAGTCGTCTGCTAAGTCTCCTAGCTTGTATTTTTTTATATGCCGCATATGGATGCTTGGATTATGTACTGAGGCGACGGTACCAGGAGACTCCATTTCATTTCAGGAGCGAGAGAATGTGCTTTCTTGATCATGTATTTTCTCGGCAGTGGAGGGCGAACTATGAAGATTTTAAGAGTTCTTAGCCTAATAAAAACAGTTTAGGAAGAAGACTCACTGGTGGGCGTGGAATTATCATGCATGCATTGTAACTTCATTTTTCCAATCTATGAAAGTTTTGGGTTGCATGTGGATGATATATATGCGCCAGTGAACTACAACAACGCGATTGCTATATGGATATTGATCCCTAAGAAGCACATTGTCGTCTAGGACAACATTGTTTCAGCTATTAATGAAGAACAAATGGAGCCTTTTATCACAATGATCCCTTTTATGCTTGTTGAGCTTGCTTCTTCTGACAAACAATGTGTTCACACACTGGAGCCATACACATATCACATACAGACCGCTGGAGTACCTCAGTGCCGAGCTGGTTATTGTGGCGTGTTCACTCTGAAGTACATTGAGTGTCATGCCCTTGGGATGTAATTTCTTCCTACATAGTTTAAGAACTCGAAGTTTCTGACGGAGCACATGGTGTTGGCTATATGGAAAGAGATTCCTTCTTGCCATGAGTTTGAGAACACTGACAATGATGAGAACCTGGCAACATATGAGGCACGTGGATGATAGGACGATGTGTTGTTTGCACTTGAACTTGATGCTTTTGTATGATATAGTAGGCTACGTTAACATGGTCAGGATAGGTTGAAATTTTTTTGTAACCTATCCTCTTACCAAACTAGCATTTCGTAGGAAATTAGTTTGGTAGTGCAGTAACCTTATCGGATAATGTAATGTAATGTTGTACTTGGATGCTGCCTTCTTATATTGCAAATTCACAATCAAAATATAGCACATATAAGATCATAACACAAACCCATAACACATAAGCAGATAGATAGATTGAAGACATGGGAGACTTTTAGTTAAGTTTGGACGACTAACCAGAAAGTCGTCTAGACGACTAACCAGAAGGTCGTTTGAGTAGTCTTACATTCTGGAAGACTTCGTGGAAGTCGTCTGAGTAGTCTTACACTTTGGAAGACTTCCTAGAAATTGTTTGAGTAGTCTGACGACTAACCAGAAGGTCGTCTAGACAACTAACCATTTTATATTGCAAATTCACAATTAAAATATAGTACAAATAAGATCATAACATAAATTCATAACACATATGTAGTTAAGTTGTCTTAATACAGAGAAGTTCATAACAGATAAGTAGAAGGTCTTAATACAGAGAAGTTCATAACACAGATAACAAATAAGCAGATAGATCGAAGACACATGAAACTTTTAGTTAAGTATGGACTACTAACCAGAAGGTCGTCTAGACGACTAACCAGATGTTTGTCCACTTCATATCTTACATTGTGAACGCGTATGGCCAGTTTCTTTGCAGACTGAACACATATAAACCATGTGTTGCTTCTGGGGTGTACCTCCTCTCATCCTAGATAGCTCCAACCAAGATTGCCATATTGATTTTTTTTGTCTCCGGGTTTGCACTATGTATCTCATCCATGTACCGGTCAAAATCTTAAAGTGTATGAGCATAAGCAGCACCTTTCACCAAGTACAAGATATGCTTCCCTTTATACTTTTGGACAATGTTACACTGAAGGTGATAATAACATATTCTTCGGGTTTCCCAAGGAAACACCTTATCACATGCACTTTTAAGGGACGCATGCCGGTCGGAGACAATCACCAGAGGAAACTGATTAGATACACAACTCGCCAATTTTGTGAAAAACCATTCCCAAGATTCTTCATTTTCAGCATCTACGATCCCAAAACCCAATAGAAATATCTGAAAATTACCATCTTGTGCGGCTGCAACTAACATAACACCTTCATACTTCCCACTTAGGTGATTCCCATCCACCACAATGATCCTTCTCTGATACTGAAAACCTCTTATAGAAGCTCCAAAAGAGAGACATGGATACTTAAATCTACTCTCAGAATCAAGCTCTATACCGGTGATAGAAACCGTATTTGCTTTGGCGATTTGCTCTAAATATGAAGGCAGTCGCTCGTATCCATCTTCCGCTGATCCTCTCACCAATTCTTGCGTATATAACAATGCTCTGTATGAAATGTTGTAATCAAGATTCATGCCAAACATGATCCTTATTACATCTTTGATATGCTGGGGATTCAACCCATCAATGATTCCAACACGATCTATGAAAAGCCTACCAGTATACTTTATAGTACAATGTTTCCACTGAGTGATATGTCTGCCACATAACACGTATGAGCTTTCACATACTTGGTAACCCAAAACGTGTTTGTCCCATGTTTCAAACTCGCTCTGAGCTTCCACCCACAACCATTAACACGACATGTTGCCACAAAGATAGTTCTCGTTGACTTGTATATTCTGAAAGAGAACCTAAACCTCACTGTTGTCAACCTCAACTCTAAAACCAGTGCATGCTTACTGACAAAACTCTGGTTGACATAGATATTGTTAGCAATCGATATTTCTCCTTCATTACCATATGTCCTTTTGAAATCTTCAAAAAACACTTCATTTTCTTCCTCATTCTCATCTTGAACCTTTCCATACTCACTGTAATCCATAACATCATCAACCGCTTCAGCAAAATAAGGGATATCAGCATCCTCCTCCCCTTCATCCTCCTCCCCATCATGATTTTCATCTTCAGCCAAATCTTCATCATCTTCATCCCCTTCATCATCTTCATCCCCTTCATCAGTTTCATCCCCTTCAAACCCTTCATCATCTTCTTCCCTAGCCTCTGAAAATGTTCTCATCTTGCTTGATACACAAAGACGTACTTCATGCGTTTTAGTTATTTCGAGTAAGTTCTGAAGTTATCTATCACTTGTAACATGAATAGGAGGGGTGTCTGGAGCCATGATATGCATTATTGCTTTTGGTAATGAGTAGGTTAACTCCACAGAATATGTGTTCATGTCCAGGTTATAATCTTCTTGAGCCATTTCAACAAGTTCAGCATGTGTCGAACCTTCCTTCAAAAGGAACATTCTCGCTCATTTGAACTGATCAACCACAAAATTCCAACATCCATCTTTCAGCAATCATTCTCCATACAATGCATGTAAAAGACGCATCATCCGCAAAAGGTAAAAAACACATTAGCAAACATAGAACATGTATGAGTTAAAAGCACATTAGCTCGAAACTTTAATTAACATGAATATTGGTAACCTCATAAATATCACCAATTAAGTTATAAATTTCATTCAGTAGCTATAATATTGATTAATATACATGAATTAACAATAAAATATTAAAAAGTCTTTATAGGTTTAGAGAAAATGAAAGATTATTAAAGATTGACGCAGACGAGACGACTAACTTGTAAGTCGTCCATTTAGGTTAGTTTTGCAATTGATTTTTTAACCTAGACGACTAACCTATAAGTCGTCCACCTTTGCTTGATAAAAAAAAATCGAGACGACTTACAAATTAGTCATCTAGGGAAAACGAGTTAGTTTTGCATATGACCAGAATGTGTTAGAAATTTGACTTTTCCTGGACGACTTATTTGTAAGTCAAGTAAGTTGTCCAATAGAAAATTAAAACTTTTTTTTGTTTTTAGACGCCTAACTTGTAAATCGTCTCAGGTTAGTTTTGCAATTGTAATATTAAACAATTTTTTTTCTAGACGACTTACAAGTTAGTCGTGCCAAGTTTTTATCTTATATAACTAACATGTAAGTCGTCCAAGATAAGGAAGGTTTGACCAGAATCTCGGAATAAAATTCTGGACGACTTACATTTAAGTCGTCTACGGACGACTTCTGTGTAAGTCGTCTAGAAATTTTGTTTTGTTTAATATTCCAATTGCAAAACTAATCTGAGAAAAGTTACAATTTAGTCCTCTAGAAAAAAAAATATATTAATTTTTTAATTTTTACTGGACGACTAACTTGTAAGTCATCGCCTACACGTAAGTCGTCTCGATTTTTTTTTATCAAACAAAGGTGGACAACTTACAGGTTAGTCGTCTAGAGTAAACATATTTAAAAGTCAATTGCAAAACTAACATCTGCATTGACCAGACGACTTCCAGGTAAGTCGTTTACAGCTAGATGACTTAATTTTAAGTCGTCTAACGAACAGATCTGGGAAAAATTTCGATTTCATACCTTAAATTAGTGAGATAACTTCCTTAGCACACAAAAGTCTTCTCCAAGCACCCAGAAGCTCAAACGAAAGAGACCTACCAAGAATCGTAAGCTTCAACGCCTCATTAAACCATAAAAAATTTAGAATCAAAATCTTGGGCTTTTTAGATGAATATGAAGAAAAATTGAAAGAAATGTTGTTTGTAGTTGATAACAATGGAGAAAGAAGGAATGAGACAACGATTTAGGTGCATTAAGAGCTTCAAATTGGTTGTTCATGGTGGTTGATGTATTAATGACAATGATAATCTTGTAAATACTTGAAGATGATGAGGTTTAGAGAGTAAAAATGTCAATTTTGAAAAAAGTTAATGGCATTTTCGTAAATAGTGTGAACTTGTAAAGTAAATAAGGCAAAACATATCCAAAAAAACATATGTTAGTTTTATGGTTGACTTCGTGTTTTGAGTCATATTTGCAAATAATTTTTTTTCACTTCTTCACTTCAATCTGTTTTTTTTTAAATTTTAATCACATTATACTTAAATGTTCATTTTCCCGGCAATGTTATAATTCTTATATTTTCATATATATATAGACATAATGATTAAAGTGAATGAATTGATAGAAACATGAGCCTTTTGAACATTAGTTGTTTAATACAAGTTAACATAATAGAGAAATTATCAACATTAACAAGGAGAATTAAAAAAAAACGTTTTAAAATTTCTGTTTGGAATACTGACCTTTACCATCAAAATTCAAAGGATATCATTCTTCTATGAAATTATCTTAAAATTAATTAGATTAAAACAAAACTAAAGAAAACTATTCAAATGTAATATATGAAAGTCTTTAACTCCATTTACCCAAAATAAACTGATGCTTCAAAAAATGAATCAAACATAAGCTACAATTAAATCTGGAAAACATATTACGAATTTTTTTGAAGTGTTGATCAGTATTTTATAAATTATCTTTTTGAAATATATATTACAATAAATAACTTTTGTCTGGAACTTATAAATAAATATTTTCTAGATTTCAAAATTTCTTATCCTTAAAGTAAAAAAAACTAACATATCAGTGAACCTATAACAATTACAAACATTATAAATGTAATATCATATTTCATAGGCCCTTAGTCAAAAATTATATCATATTTTCATACCAACTAAATTTACAAATATTATTAAAAGTAAATTTAAACTACTTACAAGAAAAACAAACTCTAACTATTTATTGTTACTTGAGTATTTTCTGGTTTCATTAAAAGTAAACCTATTTTCAAACATAAAAAGAACATTGTTACGATGCAGAAAACACTAAAAATAATATTATTTGTTTACAAAACAAGAAAAGTATTAGTTTCAAAAAAACAAAACAAGAAAAGTATTGATTTATTACTGGGAAACTACCACGAAACAAGAAAAGAATAAAATTATTTACATAACAGTAAATAATCATAACTAAATTTCAAAAGAGTAAATTGCTTATGCAGCTCAAAGATTTGAAATATTTGAAACAGAATTTGGTATATCATAATTCATACATGCAAATGTTAATTTACAATATAAATAATTAAATTTTAAAAATTATGGCACAAAATTAACAATTATGACTCTTTCCACAGCTCTCCACATCATTCATAACATGGGAAAAAATAACACGTGTAATTTTCTTTTAATTACCAAAACTGTTCTTTCGACGATTTGTGCTTCGTCCAATCATGAGCTATAAATCGCCACATCATACAATTTGTTAAATTTATTGGATCAATTCTACTGGGCTTTAGAAACTTTGAAATACCCATTTTAGCAACTCCGCATAACCTTTCCAGTCCTAGCTTGGTCGTCACAGTTAAGAGTTTGTTTTTCTTGTAAGTCGTTTAACTTTACTTTTAATAATATTTGTAAATTTAGTTGGTATGAAAATATGATAAAATTTTGACTAAGGGCCTATGAAAATATGATATTACATTTATAATGTTTGTAATTGTTATAGGTTCACTCCTCCATCACCCTCGTCATTTCCATCGGAAATCGTCAATCTATGCAACTCATTGTTACGGTGTAATAATGTGGACCCATTCTAGATCACTTTGTGAATCTGCCTCCAACCACAATCAAAAACCTCCGCTGAAGAACATCATGGCTATGTTTATCAACAACGTATGATACTGATTTAGGTTAGGTTCTCTTTGGGAAAATTGTCAGAAGTACGAGCTCTTTAGTTACAAATGTTGTTCACAAACCCATCATGGAGTTCAGGTAACAATGATCTCCATCTGCCTCAGTGCTTAACCTAGCGGGATAGTTTCTTACTATGTTTCATGCCCTGATTTTGTATAGCAATACAGGCTTTAAGAAAAGCCAGTTGTTGTTGAAGTTTGAGTTCACACTGGATGGAAATTTAATCAGACATCTCAAAATATATAGTATTCTCTGTGGGAAAGGGTTTCTTTAGCTCATGGAAAAAAACGTACGTAAATGATTGGTTAACCGGATGGTTTTTCATCGACGGTTTGTACTGGGTGCATGAGAATATGAGCGAGATAGATGAAAATAGTGTCTCTTTCTGTATCCAGAGATGGTTGTATCTTGAAGGTAACTTCCACCAAGGAAACCATATGATTCATTCATATAGACAAAAAATGGCATAGGTTACATCTTTAACCTTATGAGTCAAACTGTGTACTCCTTGATGATTGAAAAATGGAGACTCTAAAATAGCAAGGAAATGCTTATCTAACCTTTTAATAACCTTTTTCTTAAAGACATGAGATGCATTTTGACATAGGTTGGAAATGCATATGTTGAGCTACAAGGAAGACTTCAACATTGACTATGTCTTTACTCTTGCTCTTCAAAAAATTGCTTTCAGTATGCTGATTCTCTCTATGTGAGCTATTTTATTAGTATTTTCAAATTTCTTGCTAACCATTACGAATATTGTGCCATGTGTTATCTCCCGACATTGTCTCAGATCATTATTTTCCCTTAAACATGAAATGATTTCTATTTTAGTGTTTCATTTTTACTGATTCCATGTCTTTGTATTTCAATAACATGCAATAAGAAAAGAGTTGTGGCTACCTGCCTTAGGACCTGATTTCGGACACCTTTCTCCATTATCATTGCTGGTATTCTTCTTAAAATCTTCATTAACTCTTCAAGCTTAGTTGTGAGAAACCACATGATCAACATCAACAAAATATGTCTAAGTACATACTTTGATACTTACAGCTTTTAACCACCAACCGTGAACAGGAACCACAATTTAGCATTAGCGTATTTCAAACCATGAAACTGCAGAGTTTTTCTTTTCTCTAGGACTTATTTTTTCATGTAATGACAGTCTTAGAAATTTGGAATTCAAAGCTATAGCATCGCTTCAGAACGCCTCACCAACTTAAAGCGTACTCTGAACATGTACGGTAAGATTAGTTGTTAGAACATATTAAATCATTCAGATTCTTCTATTCTTTGTAATTATTTAAAAATTAAAATTTAAAATAAATATGTCCCAATAATACCAGCCACTCATTAATCTCATAAATTTCTTATAGGTCAATGGGATCAATTTTATCTTTCAGATTGTAACGGTGTTTAAGAGCACGGTTGTACTTAACAAAAACATGTCACTAAATTGGTTTTGGGTCAAGTGATTCCTTTTGTTGGTATGGGATGGTGAAATACACTCCACTTTATCTCACAACCTGTTGTACTACACATGAGACTTAAAACTTTTACTCAAAAGTCTCTAAATGTTGGAGTAGATGCTCCATAAGAAAGCCACCACTCAGCTGATGCCTTTGTTTCCCTTTGTATTATCGCCATGGATGTCCCAAAGAGTCCATAAGCACTCTTAAAATAATCCATCTCTTTAAGTATTTGATCTTGAGTTACAACTTCAGGAACCAACTTTCCAATGGTGTCGTATAAACCTCTTTACAATACACTTCAGGTCCTTTGTACTGAAACTAATGATTCAAAAATGTGACCAGCAGCATGCAAAGGGTGATGGAGTTGGCAGTTCCATCTTTCATCAATTATTTCAAAAGTACGCTTGTACTGATCTTCTCCATAGTAAGTTTTCAGAAATCTTCTCCTTAGCTTTATTCATTGCTTCATAAATATACCCCATAGCTGTTTTTTTCTTCCCATCTATTAATCGAAGAACTTTAACTAAAGGCCCATTCAACCTGATTGCATAAAGAAAATTTCTCCAGAAGCTCTCTTGCATAATGATTTGTTTCACCCTCTTTGATCCTGCTTCTTTTGACCACTTTGAATCATTCCAAACTTCAGAAGTTACAAACTTTCTCAAGTTATCCTTGTGGTGGTAGTACTGGCTAAGTGTGATGAATGACGTAGCAAACTGAGTAATTGCTGGTCTGTGCATATTTTCTTGTTTTCTGAACCTTCTTATCATATTCACCATAGATGTATGACCATGGATATAGTCATTCATGAAGATGCAGCTTCTTATTGTAGCCTTAACTGAAGAAATTTTTCTAATATCCTCCAACATGAGACCAATGCAATGTGCTGCACAAGGAAGTCAATATATATGAGGTCTTTTGGCCATTAGCAGCTTTCCTACGAATTAGAAGAATAAAAGATTAAGTTTTCTTCACAATAACTACATAATCAAAAACACATAAAGATTAGACCAAAATAAACTTAACAGGTTTAATATAGTTTGATGCATTGTCAGTTACCACTTGGACAACATTAGCCTCTCCAACTTCATCAACCATGCGATCAAGCATGCTAAACAGCAAATAAGCGCATTTTACAGCCTCCGAAACATCAACTTATTTGATAAAAACTGATCCCTTTGGAGAGTTAACAAGGAAGTTATGTCCTTTTGAACAACTGAATCACGCCATCCATCAGACATGATTGAGCAACCTTTTCCAGCCCATTCTGCTTTGTGTTCCACCAGCTGATTCTCAACTTCCTTAACTTCTTTAATCAAGAGAGGAACTCGCAGCTCATGCATATTTGGTGGCTTAAAACAGCTACTAGTTCAAGTGCCTCCTTGAACCTGTCATAGTTGGTGGCATTGAAAGAAATTGCTGCATCATAGAACCACTTTGCAATAGCACTACAAGCGTTGTTTCTAAGTTCTTTAATCAAATACTCCAACAATATATTTTCTGCCTTTTCTTCCTTTCAAGAAATCAGGAGAAGTAGGAGCAACAAACCTGTCCATAGTACCCTTACTTTTCTTCAGATGGCTGAGATGGGCGTTGTTCTTCTACTTCTTCATCGTAATCAAAGGCTGGTTGTTGCATTTGGAGAGCAGCTTTTAGCGTTAGCCTTGTTCACGAGGAAGGCCTTGAATTCTTCATGATCAGGGACTTTAGGACATAGAATTACAGTAGAAAAGCCTCCATCAGATGTTGTTTAACACGTAAAAATCCACTATTCATGATTTTATCACAAAAGTTACATGTCCAACAACCTAATTTCTTAGGATCAGCAGTTGCATATTTTTTTGTTGGATCAACTTGCTTAGTTGAAGTAGACATGGTAAGAAGAAAAGAGTAGATAGATTTAGAAAACAGAGCAGAAACAAGAGCCAAAAGGTTTGTAAAACCAGAATTGCAAGAAGAAAGAAGAGACTTGGATAGCGCAAGAGACATGATGAATTTTTTTTCTCTTCAAAAAAGTAAGGAAAATAAGTAGTCAGTTCACGTGAATTGAAGTTTTGGAACGAGAAACAGAAAGTAAATATAATCTTAATCATAATTCTTTTTGGGGAGAATTTGCCAAATAACAAAGTTTGAGAAGGAGATTAAGGGCAGAACACTGATTTTGACATAATTCATTCCATAACAATTATGTCAAGTTTTATCCGGTAGTGCCCTTTTATCATCCAAGTTGCCAGTAATAGAGAGAGAAAACTAATGACATCAACAATTTGACACCACAATTTATTATCACATAATATAATGCCACTAACACCACACGTTTGTTTACAACATAAATATGTATCCGATTTTTCTATACCATATCTCTGAAATAGAATAAGATTCCAAATCCACTCACATCTTGTAAATACTAAAATTTGCTTCAAACTTCAATCCATAAATAGTCACTACAAGAAAGATGCGTTTTAATAGCAGACCACGATAGCATTTTTTCGCTTTCTGCTATAGTTGACATATCCGTTAGTTTTAGATAGCGTTTGTATTTTTGGAAACGCTATGATAGAATAGTATATTTAAAACGCTATGATAGCGTATTTATAATAGCATATTATTAGAAACCCTATCTTTAATTTTTTAAATCTCTAAACCCTAAACAAAGTTTTAAACCTTAAACTCTAAACATAACTTCAAAATCAAATTATTTTAATATCAAATCTTTAATTTAACCTCAAACATTAAATATAAACTCAAACTATTTATTTTTTCAATAATTAATCTTAAATTCCAATACCCTAAACCTTCAACCCTCAAACCCACTTTAATATATTTTAAACTCTGATAAAATAATACACTGATAAATTTTAATTCAAATTTTAAACTTTTAAACTTTTAAACTAATTTCATTTACTATATTCTTTTATTTTAAACATCTTAACTAACTTCATTTTACTTCAAACCCTAATCATACCCTAATCATAATCCAAACCCTTAAATAATATCTTATAAAATTGAATCATAACTTATAAAAATTATAAAATTTTAAATCTATATTTAGAAACATTAACCCCAAACTATAATTAAATTAGTTATATATAAATGTTTTTGTCGAAATTATATATAAATATTTAACTTAATTATTATATTAATGAATAACAGTTTTTAATGGATTAATTCTGGCCCTTGATGGATTTCAATCCAAATGCCAGAAACTAATGTTTTGTTAATCTTTGTATCTTTTTCTCATTGGTCAATCTCTCAAACACAAGGATAGCTATCTTAACCATTGATTATTTTTGATCCTATGGCTAGAAATCACAGATCTCACATCTCTATCTCTTCCTTCTCTTCTTCTTTCACGATCTCTCTCTCTCTCTCTCTCTCTCTCTCTCTCTCTCTCTCTCTCTCTTTTCTTGGTTTTGGATCTAAAACTAATCTCTTCTAATTCTTCTTTAATCCTTTGAATCTCTATCTTCTTCAATCATCACCACAAACACACGAGCTCCCCACCGTCCCAGCATCACAACCACCACCACATGGCCTCATTCGTTCTCTGTCCCAACACCACCACCACCACCACACCTGACCTCCGTTCGTTCGCCGTCCCAGCATCACCACCACCACCACACCTCCATGGTTCGAACTCTCTCTCTATATATATATATATGTATCTCTGCCTCCTCTCTATCTCTCTCTCTGTTTTTGAACTGGTATTCCCGATTTGGTTTAGAAATGGAGGAGGCAAGGCGAAGAAGCTCGTGGTGGAGGTGGAGGTGGATCCGGGAAAGAAGAAGAGAGACAGAGACGCGAGGAGGAGGCGAAGACGAATGGAGGAGGAGGAAGACGACGGGATGTACAGGGCGGCGAGATGGTGGTCCGCCAGTGAGGATTGCAAGATGAAGAAGACGATGAAGATGGTGGTGGAGAGGCGGCTGCATAGGTTTAGTTAGTCATCAATTAGGTTTAAACTTGGTTTAGGTTTAAGCATGGTTTAAGTTATTGGTTTATTTGGTTTAGTCTTTTTTCATTTAATTAGAGTTTTTATATTTTTGTAAACCAATTTAATTATAAATTATTTTATATAATAAAAAATTAAATATCTAAACGATTTTAAATTTTAATTATGTTTTTAATTTTTTTAATTTTTTTATTTTTTTTTTATTTTTTATGAAAGAAATAATAACGAAAATTATACGCTATTAAAGAGTATTTAATTGCAAATAGAAAAGCGCTATCGTAGCGGGAGAAAAGATAGCAGTGCTAAAAACCGTTATCTAAAGTGCTTGACCTATTATCACGGGCGATGATACATCGTTTCTTAAACCGCTATCGTATCGATAGATAGCGTTTTTTGTCCGCTAGTAAAATCCATTTTTCTTGTAGTGACTAAACTCTAAATTTTAAACATCACGTTTCCATCTATAAACTAAATCCTAAATTCTAATTACTAAACCCCTTATATAATCATAAAGAATATATTTCATATCACCGAAATATTATAGAGCTCCAACCCAACACACAACTCGTTAGTGTTAAACCCAGATCTAACTTTTGAATACTAAACCCTAAACTGCTATCACTAAACTCAAACCTCAACCCCCACCTTCCAAATACTAAGCCTTAAACCTTAATCACTAATTAAATAGATCTTAACCGAAAACCCGTAACCGGAATAGATCTTAACCGAACTCGTTGAATACTTAAATGCCCACCCCTAATTTCTATATAAGATATTGTATAGATTTGAACATATATGTACTGAACCAAAGAACCAAAGCCAAATCTAAACCTAATTCATAAATAACCAAGTGAATCCTATATTTCATGAATGAAAAATGAATTTGAATCAGAATCAAACCGCGAACCAAATATGTATCCAAATTTTTAAAATAAAATTATATACCCACAAATATTAATTATATTTAATTTCTAAATAACTAAATATACTAAAATACTATTTATTAACCAAATAACCCAAATATTTTTATCCATAAATTTAAAATTATCCGAATTATTCTATATATTTATTCAAACAGTCCGATATTTAAAGTTGGTATAGCTATTTATTTATTTTTAAGCATAGTTATTGATACTATGAATATAAATGCTATTAATTGTTATTGATAATAATATATATAAAGAATGTATCAGGCATGTGGAATTCAAAGCATCTATTATATAATAGATGAATTGCTTGTAGTCTAATAGTATTTCTTTACTTAGATATATAGTTAATGTATACGTAAGTTCTTTTTATACTCAAAATAGTGCATCCGAAATTATAGGAAGTAAAGGGAAGGAAAAGTTATAAACTATCAAGTCAACGTTATAGATATATATGTTAAATACTGGGCATTAGATATTTAAAAAAATGGATTGTAAATAATTGGACAACACTTACACCAACTGGCCATGTTGAATTAATAGAATAGATATGATGGATCAAAATCTTATAGTTCAAACTTCTTAACTTCGACAAATTATGAGCTAAAATAGCGGCTGCTTTTACATCTATGCTAATTTTAAATGATCAACTCTCACCAAAAACGATTCATGTTATATGTATAGCTTCACATCCTCTATGGAGACATTTCTCTAACCAAATCGTTCTTAGGCAAAACAATTACAGGCAGGGGCGGACCCACGTTGGTATTACCTGTGGCACGTGCCACACACTACTTGATAATTATTTTTATGTAACTAACAATGTATATAGAGGACAAAGTAGCTTATTTGGCAAGGAGGGCTATATCGTACCCCACCCAGTATCAGGTTCGAACAGATTCAAAAAGCCCAAGGGTTGAGTTTCTGTATTTTAAAATTTTCGATAACTTTTAAATATTATTTCATCAGATATTTTCTTTTGACTTTGTTACCATAACTATTTTTTAACAACTGTTTTAATAGGAAAAAATCTAATTTACCATAAATTTAGTGTCATTTTTTAAATTTATATTTAAAATATGACTGTTGTCATAAATATTTTACATTTGTGATGAATATGACTAAACCAAATCTTTTAAATTATTTCTATGAATTTTTAAATCTAAAGTTATCCTTAAATATTATATCTTAAACAATAATCCATAGATCTATATATTAACATTTACTGATTTTAAAGAAAAAACGGTATCCGTCCCGGTAGTAACTGAAGCAAAGATTTGGGAAGACGCCCAGGTGGTATTCGTCCCGGTAGTAGATCGACCAATTCCGAGCTTACCGATCATCCCAGGACGCTGGTGTTTCACGGATGGCTCTTGGAAAGACAAGGATGTATTTTCTGGTCAAGGGTGGTATAGCACCCTAGAAGGTTTTGCGGGATTAACGGGGCAAGGAGTGTACGGGCCTCTCTATCTCCTCTTCATTCTGAGATCGAAGCATTAATTTGGGCAATGGAGTGCATGAGGAATTTGCATCAATTTAGGGTCACGTTTGCAACAGACTGTTCTCAATTGGTAAAGATGGTGTCCGAACCAGAAGAATGGCCTGCTTTCGATATTTATCTGGCAGATATCAAGACCTTGCGGGAGAACTTCCACAGCTCAGAGATCATTTATGTACCACGTACACAAAACAAGAAGGCCGATGGACTAGCACGAGGGGCTAGAACTCAAGCGTCTTTTGTTGTGCACATGGATGACGAGCCACCAACATGGTTTACAGAGTCTATATGAGTTTGTAAAAGTCTACAAAAAAAAAACGGTATCCAACTTATAGTATTCCAGTCACTTTTTAGTATTATTTTTTTTCAAAATAAAAATTCATAATTTGTTAATATTTAACTTCGACAATTATTTTTATTAAGATTACTTTTCAACAGTTAGGAAAAATAAAAACATTAGGAATAATTTTTTATAATAAAATTACTATATATATGCATATATAATTTAACGGTATTATTGAAAATGAATATTTAAAATTACAAAAATCATCTCTTTATATTTTATTCATTTTAAAAAAAAAAATTAATGACTAACGTATAGATATAGTTTAAATCAATTAATTTAATTATATTTATATAACATAAATTTATATATTATGCCCCATATCAAATTATTTTCTGGGTCCGGCCCTGATTACAGGCATTTTAGTTTTTACAACAAAGGACCAGGATTCACGTTCTTGATTGTTACTTACCCGCTTTATTAAGAAAATAGTGAAAAATTCTTATTAATGATTAATACACAATCATACAAAAATAACAAAAGTAACGAAAAACAAGATTAAAAAAAATGAAACAGTGAAATTATAAAATACAATATATAACTTGAATCTGGTAAAAAAATGGTCAACAATTAACATATTCGTGAAAATACATTATACAATCCAAAAGATATTCCAAGAATATATATATATATATATATATATATATATAGAGATATTTCAAAAGAACAAAAAAAGAGAAAAAAATCCATTACAATATTATTAGTCCCAAACTCAAATTTTGAGAAACTAACAAAAACTATAAAACCACAACCAATGCTAAATACATAATCAAAAGAATTTTAATTAAATAGTTAAATAACCAGATATATATTGCTTATTATGTTACATCAAAACCAAAGTGATCATTTTTTAAAGTAATGTATCTTATGGATTTTCTCTTTTTGGTAGAAACTCAAGGTAAGGGAAACTAACAAGAAATTATTAGAAAACCATGACCAAGAATTGATGCACACATAAAACTAATATTTTTAAAAATAGTTAAAACGTAATAAATAAATAAAATAAGATTTTGTGAATAACAAGAAACCTCTAAAACCTGCAGTCGAAGTGAATGATATAAATAGCAAATCTAGAATTATTGTATCTAATGAAATATGCAAACATATCTAACTTTTTGTATTAAAAAAATAGAGAGATACGACATAATTAAAAAAATTCATGTAGTACTAAAATATATTAAAACAAACACATTATAAACCACATGCAAAGAAAATATTTAAACACATTATACATTACTCGTATGTCAACTTCCTTTCCTTTCTTTCTCCTCAATGTGCCGCCTGGCAGAGCTAAAGGGCTTCAATCCTTATTCCTTATCCCCATCTTCGCCCAGGCTCATTCGAAAAAGAAAAGAATCCGAACAAACAAGAAAAGGGTTTAGGTAGGATAGTGCGATGTAATCCAATGGCTAAAACTCTGCGTCTCGTACTAAACGAAACCACTTGGAAGAAAATGAAAGGAAATCAAGTCAGTGGAGAATTTTCCGCAATACATTTTTCCGTGGTCGAACTCTAATTCTGAAAATAAGTCGGAGTCCTTTTACCAAGTAAGTTCCTGCTTTGGTTGTCCCTGTCCGGGCTAAGCGGAGTTTAGCTCCGGCCGTGTATAGAATATGACCCTAATCGTTCTTATCAGATCGCTCCAGTACGATGGATCAAGGGGGGCTGCCAGAAAAAATGAACACGATCGAAGAGGTCAACCAGAAGAAAGAAGAGAGCCAGAGCGCCATACCCTTCTCGGAAGGAACCCGCCTTTGGAAGAGCTACTAGGGCATCGCATCTATGCTGAAAGAGCACAATCCTTGATCTAGAGGGAGCCATTACTTACCTTAGAGGAAAAGATTTAACCGCTTTTCTTCAGCATATTTTTCTGAATTCGATGAATCCAAATTCGGGGAAAAATGCCAATACCAAAGACATCGCATGCTAGAAAGAATGTGCTTTCTTCGCGTCATTACGTTGATCATACCCTTCTATGAACCGTACGAGCACGTCCTCTCTCACACCCCACCGCGCTTACGGCTCTATACCCCAACCCTACTTGCTCTGGACCCCCCCCCCCCCCCCGGTCCTCCCTTTCTATTCCTCGGTAAGTGGGCCGTGGGAGCATGGCGGGGGCGCTAGGCAACCAGTTCAACTAAAGGGGCGTAGCGGAGTGACCCCTACGCCCCTTCTATCTCATCTACCTACTCCATGAGAGAAGGTGAGAACTCATCAATCAAAAACTTTTCGTATAATAAAGAATTGGCTAGTCTATGGAAGATCCGGGGAATCTTATTCTATCACCCAAAACGACCACTCCTTATGTCGGAAAAAAGACTTGCCCTATATTGAAATGAAATCAAAACGAATGGAAGGCGACAGAGCACTCCCTATCATCAGGTAGTAGACCCTCTATGTAGTTGTCTATCTAAAGGCGATCGATCTACATCTTTCTCCATAGCCCTTGGGCTGTGTCTCGATCTCCTACATGTGAAATCTTGATTAATAGTTGTGGGAATGCGTCCTTTGTCCGCTTCCCTTTCCTTGGTTGTGTCTGTATTACGGGCTGCTTTCTCGATCCTTCTATTGTTGCGTGGAAGTGCTGCTTTCTTCCTGTGCCTTGCTCGAGCATCGAAAACGTCACACGTTGCATGATATAAGTGCCATCGCAGACCAATCTAGCTACAAGAGCGAAGGCCTATGTCAACTTCATGTTGTCAAAATTGGTAAACTACACAAGACGCTAATCAACTAAATACAGTATTAACAAATTATAATAATTGAAACAAGACAATTTGAGAACAATTTTCCGACATAAAATAAAAATAAATCATATGAATTCGAATATTGAAAGAATTATTAAACGCTAAATTAAAGATGGATAATAAACGCTTGCAAACCCTAGTCTAAAAAGAAAAAAAAAGGACCCCAAAATCTTATCATTTTGGTTTTAATTGTTATCAAAAAAAATAAGATAAAGGGTTGACATCGATTGGCCCCCTATACTACATAAACCCACAATTCCCCCCCCCCCAAGACTTCTTACCTCATCAATTGTCTCCCTAAACAAATAAATCAATCAATTTTCCACAATTTTAAACAGATTAGCTAAATCACGTTTAGTGACTCAAATTTGCGATTAAAAACACCTGATTGCCCAATAACAAACCCGATTAAAGCTTGACCCACCTCTAAAACCACGATTGACTTATGAACCCGAGATCCGATCTCTTTTCTTTTTCTGCGTAAAAAAAATTGGGGTTAGAGTTTATCGACATCGGCAGAGTTGAATCCAATATCTCAGGTTCATTGAAATCGATTTAAGCAATTGTAATCGAAAATCTAGGGTTCTCGAAGGACTTATGGAGGACGATGAAGAACATGGAGAAGGTTCGGCTCGCGTTGAAACTGCAACAATGGAGGTCGAAGAAGAAACTTGGTTTCCTGTCCTAGTAACTTCGGAAACTACAGATGAGGCAAATAGAGAGTGGAGCATTCATGTTACTCCTGTAACTCCTGTTACTGAAGCTTCAAGGATGGAAGAAGCAAGCGACGACGATGAGGAGAATTGGGAGTATGAAATTGGCCAGAAGCCAAGAAAGCGTGAGAAAGAAAACGAAGAAGATGGGCTTCCTGAAATCAGAAACAGTGAAGAAGAAGAAGAAGATCTTGAAGATCGTTATGAGTTTGAAATTGAGGCTTCAGTGGCTGATTTTCAGGATGAGGAGTTCATTGGCAGGAAAACAATTCCAGAAAGCTCGGATGAAGAAGAAGATGAGTTAGATGTTAGGTATCGACAAAGCAAAAAATCGAACGATAAACTAGAAGTTGGAACAGCTTTCTTGTCTGGTTATGAGTTCAAAGAAGCAGTCTTGCACTACGCATTGAGCAAAGGTCGAAACATTGAGCAAAGCAGGTGGGACAAAACAAAGCTTAGCTTCAAGTGTGCAAATGGAGGCAAGTGCAAATGAAAGGTCTATTGTGGTTATGATCAGCCGAAGCAGAAGTGGTTGGTAAAGACTAGGTACAGATATCATAGTTGTACGCCTAATGGGACGTGTAAGCTTCTAAGGAGTCCGGTGATAGCTAGGCTGTTTCTTGATAAACTGCGAGAGGATAATAAATTAATGCCGGCAAAGATTCAGGAGCAGATAAAGGAGAAGTGGAAACTTATAGCTTCAAGAAATCAATGCCAACGAGGAAGAACAGTGGCTTTGCAGTGGCTTGACAAGGAGTATGCCGACCAATTTGCTCATCTCCGAGTTTATGTGAGAGAGATTGAAAAGACCAACCAAGGTACAACTGTAGTACTTGAAACCATTCCTAATGCTGCTAAAGAAGATGTGTTTGATCGGTTCTACGTCTGCTTCGAGAAGCTTAGAAGCTCGTGGAGTGGTACTTGTAGGCCAATCATAGGGCTTGATGGAACGTTTTTAAAGGTTGCTACAAAAGGGATAATACTCACTGCTGTAGGACATGACGGTAATAATCAGATTTATCCGATTGCTTGGGCGGTGGTACAAGGGGAGAATTCAGATACATGGCTTTGGTTTATCAAGCGACTGAAGCATTATCTCAATCTTGGAGATGGTAGGAAATTTGTTCTTCTATCAGATAGTTCAAAGGTAAAAAAAAAATTTTTAAGCTTACTGATTTCTTGTTTAAAGCTTATTGTTTTAGGCTTACTGATTTTTTCGAGTGATTACTTGTTAAAGTTTGAGTGATTGCTTGTTAAAAATTGAGTGATTTCTTGTAAAAAATTGACTGATTTCTTGTTTAATTTTTTTTAAAAAAATTTCAGGGACTTATAAGTGCTATTGAAGAAGAGTTACCACAGGCGGAGCATAGAAGATGTGTGAAGCATATAGTTGAGAATCTGAAGAAGAAGCACAAGAATAAAGATTTTTTGAAAACAAGGGTGTGGAATCTCGCTTGGAGCTATAATCCGACACAGTTCAAGGAAGAACTCCGTAAGTTGAAGGACTACAGTATGTCTTTGTACGAAGATGTGATGAAAAAGGAACCAAAGAAGTGGTCTCTAGCATACTATAGGCTCGGTAGCTTCTGTGAGGATGTCGACAATAATGCTACTGAATCGTTTAACGCAACTATTACTGGAGCTCGAGCTAAGTCATTTGTGCCTATGTTGGAGACTATTAGAAGGCAAGCCATGCTCCGAATAGCGAAGAGAAACAAGAAATCACAGAGGCGACATAAGAAGTTTACCAAATATGTTGTCGATATGCTTGAGTCCGAGAAGGAAGATGCTGACAAGTGTATAACAACTCCTTGCACTCATGGGGTATTTGATGTACGTTTGGGAAGTAACACCTATGATGTTAACACAACTAGGAGGATGTGTAGCTGCGGGAAGTGGCAACAGGAATACCATGTGAACATGCCTATGGAGCGATGATAGATGCTGGCTTAGATGTTGAAGATTATGTTTCTGATTTCTTCTCCACTGATTTGTGGCAAATGACTTACAGTGATTCTATCAACACGGTTAGAGGACCAAGATTTTGGATGAAGAAGGGAAAATACAAGTTAGTGGTGGAACCACCAGAGCCTTCACTTCCTGGCAGGAAAAAAAAGAGTAAGAAAAAGAGCTATCCGAGAATCAAAGGAAAATATGAATCACCGAAGAAGAAGAGGAAGAAGCAAGAAGAAAGGCTTGGAAGGCAAGGCCGCACAATGCACTGCTCCAAATGCGGGGAAGCTGACCACAATGCAGCTACATGCAAAATCCACCCAAAGAAGAAGATCAAGACTGAACCCGTAGCTGGAAGCTCTTCTGGACCAGAAGCTGGAAGCTCTTCTGCAGCCGTTTGACAGCAATCTCCTACTTGTGTTGTTAAGTGCTATGTTATGTGTTCTGTTTTCATGTTTTAGAACTTTAACTTATCTTTTGCCTACTTGTCTTTACTGTGTCGTTTATGTGCTATGTTATGAATATTGTCTTTGATGTGTCGTTATATTTGTTGTGTTTTTCTTGTCTCTGTTTTTTATGCATCATCTCGTCTCGTCTCTGTTTTATGTATCATCTCGTCTCGTCTCTGTTTTTTTATGCATCATCTTGTCTCGTTTCTGTGTCTTATATTTGTACTAAAACAAGAGGACAATACATTCTCTTTTACCAGCAAACACATTAGGTACTAAAACAATAGGACAATACATTCTCAAATGAGACAATACATTAGGTACTAATTTTACATATATATGAATCTCGTCATTGTTCCTAGACAACACATAAAAGGACAATACATTCTGTTTTACCAGCAAACACAATTACCAAAATTTACTACAAAGCAGTGTAATAACTCCAAGACAACTATTGTCTTTCGAAACTTCATCTATCAAAGCTTCATCTTCCTCAAGATTATCAGTAACATTCATCTTTAGACCTTCAAACTCTTCTTCAAATGTTCTCTGTCTTGCTTCCACCATAAGAATCTCCTCATTCCAAGTTTCATCAACCCACTTGAAGAGATGATTTTCCCCAATTCTCTGCAACAAAAGCTAACTCGTCATGAACACCAAGGAGGAAGAAGAAGATGAAAGAGTAACAGAGGAACCCCGAGAAAACCCAAACCCTAATCTGGAAGTATCAACCTCTTTGATACAATCTGTTTTCTCTCTCGTCTCACGCAATCTCTCTCTCGTCTCACGCAGAAGAAGAAGCTATGAAGCTTGATAATCAGAGTCGTACTCTGAAAGAGATAAGTAAATAATACCTCACGTGTATATCACGTGATATTCACTAAAGCTTCTCCTCTTGAAACCTTCTTGCTGGAATAGAGTGTTTGACACATGACCAAACTCTTTCTTCTTTCCTTCATCTGATTCTCAGCTTCTTTACGTGAATCACAATCCAACACGACTTACCCAGAAATCACTTGCTCAAATTCATTCTCTCTCTCTTCCATGGTTGCTGTTTCAGTTTTCTCGATGAACCCTATAAATCTGTATGTAAATATGACTGGAAAACTTGTGTTATTGATTACGTTTACATGAGTATATATACATCCCAATATAAACCGACTTAGGACTTTTGTGTATATCTCCTAATTACATCATTATCTCCTAAACTTCCTCATGTATATCCACTTAGTTAGTCCTTATCCTCCAATATTCCCACTCAAGTTGGGAATGTGAAAATTTCTAACTCCCAACTTGAACAACAATGTTTCAAACTGAACTCTTCCAAGCGCCTTAGCCAAGACGTCTGCAATCTGCTCTGTAGTCCGTACATGAACTGTTTCCAACGTCTTGTCTTGTATCGCGTCACGAACTTGATGGCAGTCTGACTCTATATGTTTAGTTCTTTCATGGAACACCGGATTAGCCGCAATGTATATTGCAGACTTACTATCACAATACATCTTGGAAGGACTGAGTTGTTTGGCTCCCAAGTCACATAACAAACGCCTGAGCCACTTCACTTCTCGCGTTGCTTGAGCCATAGACCTATATTCTGCTTCAGCCGACGAATGAGACACAACCCCTTGCTTCTTAGTCTTTCACGACACCGGTGAACCTCCAACCTGTGTGACATAAGCACTCAAGGACCTTCTCGTGACTGGACATGCTGACCAATCTGCATCGCAGTATACCGACAAACTCAGATCAGACTTCGAACTCAGCATAATCCCTTTTCCAGCCGTGCCTTTGAGGTACCTGACAACTCGCAAGGCTGCTTCCCACTGCACTTCTCTAGGAGCTTTCATAAACTGTGACAGAATATGAACAGAGTATGATATGTCGGGTCGTGTAATAGACAAATAAATCAGACGCCCCACTAGTCTCTTGTACTGTTCTGCATCACTCATAAAATGACTTTTATCTAAAGCCAGCTTGTGATGCTGTTCCATAGGCGTGGCAACAGGCTTGCAACCAAGTAGACCCACGTCAGAGATCAAATCCAATGCATACTTCCTTTGTGTTAACATAAAATCTTTGTCACTTCTGCCTACTTCAATACCAAGAAAGTATTTCAACTTCCCTAGATCCTTCATGTGAAAGCATCTGCTCAAATACTCCTTAAACTCGTTCACAAACTTCAAGTCGTTGCCACACACAAGTAGATCATCCACATAAATCAAAACTCTCAACTCAACTCCCCTCCGTGAGAAAGTAAACAATGAATAGTCAGCATATGAATGCTTGAAACCATACTTCTTAAGAGCATAAGTAAGCTTAGAGAACCAACACCTCGGAGCCTGACGAAGACCATAAACTGCTTTGTGTAACAAGCAAACCTTATTGGGACCAGATGCCTTAAAACCCTGAGGCAACTTCATATAGACTTCCTCCTTAAGATCTCCATGGAGGAAAGCGTTGTGCAATCCATCTGATGCACAACCCAACCTTTACCAGCCACCACTCTCAGCAAACTACGCACCGTAGTCATCTTCGCCACAGGAGCAAAAGTCTCCTTAAAGTCTTTGTTTTTCACTTGTCTATTCCCCAATGCAACTAGACGTGACTTTGGTCTCTCCATTGTTCCATCCGCATTGTACTTATACTTATAAATCCACATGTTCCCAATAGCTTTCTTACCGGGAGGCAAGTCCACCACACTGAAAGTCCCATTCTCCTCAAAAGCTACTATCTCCTTCTGCATTGAGTCACACCATATTTTATGTTGAACCGCCTCATTGTAGCTTCTCGGTTCTCTATCCTGTGTAATGGCAGCTAGGAAAGCTTTGTGTGCAGGTGAGAATCGTTCATCAGAGATATAATTTTGAAGGGGATATGGTGTTTTACCTTGGACTGTCGTCGAAGACTCTGAAATGAGAGATGGAGCCGTGAGTGTTTGATCGTGAGGGGGTGATTTCTGTTTCAAATGTCGAGCATTGTAGCTGACATAATCTCTCAGCTTTACAGAAGGCACTTTTTCCCTGCAACCTCGTCCCATTTTAGGCTCTGCAACAGTCTGTTCCTCTGATGATTTTGCAACAGTCTCTTCCATACTACCTTCCGAGACTGCAACTGCATTCTGTTCATCTCCACTAGTTGTCATTTGTTCACTTGACTGTTCTGCAACTCCACCATCAGTGTCAACATTCTCACCAGACACTTCCTCTGTTCGTGTATTGTGTGAGTTCTGAGACTCACTCCCCCTCTCCTCCGTAGGAGAGTTTACTATCCAATCATCATCTGGCCCTCCAGTAGGTTGATTTTGAATCAATGAGTTGGTGTCATTATCACTATATGGAAACACCTCCTCCGAAAAACTCACATCTCTTGACACAAGAAACTCATTGTTGTCTAGGTCATATACTCTCCAACCTTTCTTACCAAAAGGATATCCAACAAAGACACATCGTCTACTTCTTTCCCCTAGCTTATCTTTACTTCTGTCCCTCCGGTGCACATAGAAAAGTGAGCCGAAAACTCGCAAAGTACCATAAGATGGCTTCAACCCAAATAGCTTCTCAAACGGTGAGCATCCTTGTAGCACCTTCGTGGGTGTCATATTGATGACATGTGCGGCTGCTGAGATTGCTTCACCCCAAAATTTCACTGGCATTTTTGATTGAATCAGCAGTGCTCTTGCTACATTCAAGATATGCATGTGCTTCCTCTCCACTCTGCCGTTTTGCTGCGGTGTATCAACACAGCTAGTCTGATGTATTATGCATTTGTCCTGAAAGTACTGTCCAAGGCACATGAATTATGTCCCATTGTCACTTCTCACAGTTTTAACAGAACTCTGAAACTGTGTTTCTGCATATGCACAAAACCGTTGCAACACCTTCCGAACCTCTGACTTCGCAAGTAACAAGTAAGTCCAAACTGCTCTTGAAAAATCATCCATAATAGTAAGGAAGTACACTGCTCCACATGAAGCAGGCACACGGTATGGTCCCCAAACATCCACATGTATAAGTTCAAAACACTTGCTTGTTTTATTAATACTATCACCAAAAACATCTCTTGTTTGCTTTGCTCTAAAACACATGTCACACGGACTAGAGCAAGCTTTATTTTTAACACCGAAAATCTCAGATAACGAAGAAAAAACCGAAAAAGATGGATGCCCAAGTCTTCTATGCCACAGCAGTTGATCATCACTTCTCTCAGCTCTGTTAGCACGTCCGACTCTCACATCTCTGAAGAAATACACCCCATCACGCTCCTCACCGGCTCCAATCAGAGTCTTCGAGGAACGGTCCTGCAAAACAACAATAGTATCGGTGAATAAGGCAAAGCAATTTGTGTGTTTCAAAAGCTTTGAAACCGAAATCAGTGTGCAGTCCAATTTAGGAACAAACAACACATCTCTGAGTGAGATCTTGTCCGTAAGTATCATATCACCGGTCTGATACGATGTAGAAGTCCCACCATCAGCGAAACCTACAACACACGGTGAGGTTTCTCTCACATTGACCAGTAGGCTCATATCACCAGTCATGTGATGTGAAGCCCCTGAGTCTATTATCACATCTCCAAGACTCTTACCCAACAGTTTTTCATGCTGACCACCACCTTTGCTGTCGTTTATGATAGCTGTGATGGCTCTCCACTGATCAGGAGTGAGATCAGAACTTCCAGAACTGTAAGAACTTGTCGCATGAGCCGTGTTTGCAGCACCGCGACCTCCACCTCTTCCAGTACCTCCATGACCTCTTCCTGATCCTCGTCCTCCTCGTCTTTCATTCATCCATTCAGGATATCCTATGATCTGCCAGCAATTGTTTTTCTCGTGTCCAGTCTTCCCACAATTTGAACACACACGGTCCCTTGCTCTGTTTCCGAAACCAGAGTCAGAATTCTCTGTTTTGTTTGTATGTCCAGTTGCTTGTTGATCATGCATCTCTGTTGACCCTTCTTTTCTAGACACAAACCCGATTGCATCCTGTGGAGCTACTTCACGAGCCTTGGCTGTATTCAGTCGCGCTTCTTCTCTGATCACTTTACCATAAGCCTTCCCCAAGTCTGGTAACTCGTCAGCTTCAATGATTGCAGTGACTACGTTCCCAAACCTTGACTCGTCTAACCCCATAATGAACTGATGGACTCTTTCATCCTCACGTTCTTTCTCATAAACTGCAGCAGCTGAACAGGTACACGCAGGCGCCGGTTTGTACGTCTGCAACTCCTCCCACATCATCGCAAGCCTTCCATAGTAATCTATTACTGCTTGTCCGTTTTGTCGACATGAAGCAAGTTGCTCCATCAGTTGATGAATGCGGACTTTGTTACCAACTTCAAATCTCTTCTTCAAATTCTCCCAGAGCTTGTGAGCTTCAGTGATGAAGGTCACAGTAGATCTGACCCTCGATTCTATTGAAGATCTGATCCATCCCACTATCATCGAATTCACACTCAACCAAGCCTCCAAATCTGGACTGTCTTCCGTTGGTTTTGCCAAGGTTCCATCGACAAATCCAAACTTCTTCTTGGCCCTAAGTGCATTCACCATCTCCATAGCCCACTCGTTGTAATTATCTCCTTTCAACTTGACCGAAGTGATCAAAGCACCTGGATTATCTGAAGAAAACAGAGCATATGGCGAGTTTGCCATCATCTCACCCTGTTTCGGTATTACTTGTTTTGAATCATCAGCGTCGCCCATCTTCAACACGTGATCTTGAACGCTCGCTTAAGCAAATCGTTGCTCTGATACCATATAAATCTGTATGTAAATATGACTGGAAAACTTGTGTTATTGATTACGTTTACATGAGTATATATACATCACAATATAAACCGACTTAGGACTTTTGTGTATATCTCCTAATTACATCATTATCTCCTAAACTTCCTCATGTATATCCACTTAGTTAGTCCTTATCCTCCAATAAACCCTAACCCTCAATTTTATTTTTGACGCAGAAAGAAAAGAGATATCGTGTCTTTGATATATCTGAGTATTAGAGTCAGGTCAAGCTTTAATCGTGGTTTTAGAGGTGGGTTAAGCTTTAATCGGGTTTGTTATTGGACAATCAGGTGTTTCTAATCGCGAATTTGAGTCACTAAACGTGATTTAGCTAATCTGTTTAAAATTGTGGAAAATTGATTGATTTATTTGTTTAGGGAGACAATTGATGAGGTAAGAAGTCTGGGGAAAAAAAATTGTGGGTTTATGTAGTACGGGGGACCAATCAATGTCAACCCTAAGATAAATGGAAGTGCTTTACTTTTGTTTTATTGGAGACAACAACACTCTGAGAAATCGTAAGACCATCCTTATCTCAGGTTTTTAATGGGGTTTTAAAGAAATAACAGCATTAGATTAAATCAAAACTAAAATTAACTCTAATAACCGATTTTTATTCTCTGCTTTTCGACACCGATGACCATCCTTATCGTAGGTTTTTTAATGGGGTTTTAAAGAAATAACCGTATTAAATTAAATCAAAACTAAGGAGGTGTTATTGAAACTGGAATTTCAATTAAGTATGGGAATTTAAGTCTGCAAGTACTTTGATGGAAAAAGATATCATGTCCCGTTTCTTTTGAAATCTTGACAAAATAGTAGGACTTGTTTTAGTTAAAAATACATAATGAATTCTATTAAAAATCCACCATAACTGAATTCCAGAAATATCTAAAAAATATTGAATAACAGGGACTTTTAATGGATTTAAATTCTATCCACCAAATACACAATCCAATAACACTGGTTTTAAGTCTGGAATTAAATTACATTCAATTCTATTAAATTATTCTATTCAATAACACCCCCTAAAATTAACTTTAATAACCGATCCTTATTCTGTGCTTTTCGACACCGATCCTTTTAGCCAAAGAAAGAGGCCACGTGTCAGCATATGGGCAAACCTCAATAATTTCTCTTCTCTTCTCTTTCTCTTCTCTTCGTCTTTGTTTTCTCCGCCTCCGGTTTGTTCTTCTTCTTCTCTTCGTCTTCTCTTCGTCGGGGCATGCAATTGTTTGTTCAATCGGTTCCGTTTTGGATGATCTGAGGCTGAGTTTGTCGAAACATATAGCTTCTCAATCTTTCAATACAGCTCTCTCCACAACTGTTTCATCACCATACTCAAACACTTCATCATCATCATCATCTTCTCCAATGACCTTGCTGCCTCTCTCATTACCTTACAGTCACTTGAGGGTGTTGTTGGTAAAGGTATGGTCTCTAGTCACTTAGAAGTGTTTTTTTTTTAAACTAGTTGGTTATATTCTTTGTATATTGGTGCAGACAAGCTTGTTGTCTCAACTTGTTGTTCTCCTCTCTTCTTCACACTGCTGTTGTCCTTGTTAACGAGACTAAGCTGGATGCTGAAATCAAGTCTTGGCTAGCATTCGCTGCTAAGAAGGTTGTTGAAGTTGATGCGTTGGCCAAGGCTTTGGCTGGTTAGACTAATCAGGTATTGCAACAAAATAAACTTGTTTCTCTAGTGAAACCCTACACTCTACAACTCTCTAACACTTCACACTCTTTCGGAGCTTATTCTCTGCCAACGCAGAGGCTTTGTCTTCAAGGAGGTCTTCCCCTAGAGTCACCAACCAGTCTGTCCAGAAGGCTCTAAGTTCCGTCACACTCAGTGTCTTTTGAACGATGATGTTTGTATTGGTATTGATGATTTGTGATTCTTGTAATCTCAGGCTGCTGATTTGAAGGGATCAGACCATCGCCGTGCTACTGAAGTTACCGCAAGACTAGATAATGAGCAGAAGAAGCTTAACCTTCCAATCCTCCCAACCACAACCATTGGTTCCTTCCCACAGACCGTGGAACTCAGCAGGGTTTGCCGTGAGTACAAGGCCAAGAAGTTAGTCTCTTAAACTAAACCCGTTGAGCATTGTTCATTTAAGTAGTTTGGCTCTCTTGTACTAGAATCTCTGACGAGGATTATGTCAAGGCCATCAAGGAAGAGATCAAGAAAGTTGTTGACATCCAAGAGGATCTTGACATCGATGTTCTTGTCCATGGAGAGCCTGAGGTGAGTCGTCTAATGCTTAATCAACTAATCGTTGTGACATGTTCTGTCTCTTACTCTGTTTTTAACAGCATTGTAGAGAAACGACATGGTTGAGTACTTTGGAGAGCAGTTGTCAGGTTTTGCATTTCACAGCAAACGGATGGGTGCAATCATACGGATCACGTTGTGTGAAGCCACCGATCATATTCTAATAGTTTCTTAACAAAATTTCTTAAGTACAATCAATTAATTAAATAATCGTTAAGAAACCCATATGGGGTTATAGGGACAAAGATGCCCTAACATTTCTATGTATTAAGATTGCTAAACGAACTACATTTTGAAAAGAAGGATAACTCCTAAAGTAACTGATAAAAACAATAACAAAAAATAAAATAAAATAAAACATCCTATCTTAACTATTAAAGCTGTGGATGTATCAACCAGTGCATCGAAACAATCAAACATACTGTGGATTAGATTCTTAGAATAAGACTGAGGATTATTATTAATCTCTCCTCTCATCAATTCCACTAAGAACGATCTTCCCTGCCGCGCTACAACACGTACTGTGAAGTTAGCATTATTAAGCTCCTCGTCTGTGATCCCTTCAGGAAGTATGACTGTATAATCCTCTTCAGGGGGAATCGTAAGTTGAGCCAAAGGGTCGGGTTGTGCACCTGTAGCAGCATCGTCATTAGCTTCAACTCCATGGTTGTTCTGAGCTTGATATTCATAAAGTGTGTCTTTGTAAAACGCATGATAAGGATCTGAGCTGCTCAAAAACTTGAATCTAGCATTCTTGACGTTGGAAGCTATAATCCTGTTTTCAATCTCTAACCCGTGTTTGCAAACAAACTTAGCCGTTTTCACGATAATAAGCCTGACATATGGAGGTGGTATCTGCGTAGCTCCGGACATATCTGCAACCAGAAGGAAAGAAAATATTAACGTCAGAAACTATCTAGTACGTCCCCTGCGGGAATAAATTTTGAAAACTGAAAACAATGAATATTGCTACTGTAGGAGGTAAATATCCTGAGACTATTCTTATGATGTTTCTTTGTAGACTTTGTAATCGGTTCGGAATCTTATTACACTAATTGATAAAAGCAAATAAAGGCATTAGTCCTGACATTAATATGCAATAAAAAGAGACCGAAAGGAAGAAAATAAAGATGAATTGAATCGGCAACGCAAGGACTACGTTAGGGTTTTGGCGAGAGGAAAGAAACAATACCTCACCGGGCTAGGAAAAGCTCTGCTGTTAGAACCAACTCGAGATTTAAATAGTACAAAGATGATTTGATATAGAGCCCTAGAGTTTTATTAACGAACTCTTTTTGCAAATGGGCCTTTTAAATTGAACCTATAAATCACGAACAACTAAAGTGGGCTTATTATAAATGAGCTTGCGATTAGTCGCAGAGGATGGTTCTCAGTTACGGATTCCTAAGAATGTAGGGTCGATATCATTATCGATTTTTTTAGGTAAAATGTTAATCATCATTATCGATTTGAACCTTGAATCTTGAAGATTTGTAGATCCTTCCAAATATCAAGCAAGTAATTTCTTCTTATGTTCTTAGTTCTTTCGCGATTTCGTTCTTTTGGTTTTAAGTTTGGATTTGGCTTTTTTCATGGATCAAGACCTCTTCACCATGGATGTGTATCTTGAATCCGACACTTGCTCAAGTCGAAATCATGTTTATGCATCGATTTCTTTATGTTTTGTTTTTCTTAGGTCCTTTTGTTAGTAGGAAGATTTGAGACATGGGTGTATGAGTAAAAATGAGCCAGCATCTATTATGGAGGTCACGGATGGTACAACTACATCATTGATTTCCAATTAGGATCTTACCGCTTAAGTTGGAGAAATTGACCAAAACTTTGTGTACTTGATTTCCTTTTGTTAGAAGGAAGATTTGAGACATGGGTGAATGTGTTTGTGTACTTTCAACTGATATTGTCTCTTCCTCTCTTCTTTGTTTTTAATTGAACAACTAGATGTTTTACCCGCAAATGCGGACTTAATCTTCTTAAAAGTATTTATTAGTTTATGACTATTAAAATAAATATCAACATTATAAATTATTATCTATGTTCTCAAAAATTTAAATTAAACATAAAATTATTTTTATAATGAACAAGTTTTGCATAAATATATATATGATTACTAGGTGTTTTCCTGCACCATGTGCAGTAAAAGAATTTAAAATATTTTTTTAAAAGATAAATATAAATTATTTTTATTTTTTATAAATATTATAAATTTTCTTTTTTCTTATCAATATTTTAATATAAATTTGATTTAACTGAACATTAAAATTAAGATAAAACTAATTTTGTTTATTTTGAATTATATTTAAGAATGTTCATGTATATATTTAAAATTATAATCTTAGGTAGATTTTTCTATCTATTTATTTTAATTAAATATATTAAATAAATATGTAAAATTTCAGAATTGTCAAAAATTAAAATTAAAAATATTTATCAAATCTGTAAATATATATAATAAACTAATGATTTTACGATTTAATTTGATTTTATGATTTAATTTTATAATTTTCTAAAATATGTATATATTTCTGAAATATTTTTAATTTAAATGATATTTCAAATTTGAAATACCATAATTGAATATATTTATTTTAATGATGATTTATGCGTTATTGCTATATTTTTAAAAAGTCCGAAAATATAAATCGATAATAAATATAATATATGAGCTATTACCATATATTAATTTTTTTATTAAAAATATAAATTAACATTAAATATAATTGTCCATGTCATATTAATCTATAAGACATGTCATCATTTTAGTAGCTATGTCACAATTATTAATCTAGGTGTTTTCATGCACCATGTGTAGTAATGAATTTTTTAGAAGTTAAATTTTATATTTTAAAATGTAATTTATTAATATTATATATTTTATTATTTTGACTAATAATTAATATAAATATCATTAATCAAGCATAAAATTAAGAGAAATATTTTTTATTTTAAATTATATTTAAGAATATATATGTATATATATAAAGTTAAAATCTTAGATAAAAAAGATATTTATTTCATTTGGTTAAATTATTAAATCAACTTGTACAAATTACTAAAAATCATATAAAATTGTATATTTATCAAATTTAAAACTAAATAATATTTATATAATTTGTAGATATCTAAAAGAAACTAATGATATTACAATTTTTTTATTTTTTTAATTCAGAAAATTTAGAAATTTTAGATAATAAAAATTTTATTATTATAAAAGTAAAATTATATAATATTTTGAAATTCAAAATATCATATTTGATATATTTATTTTAGTGATGATTTATGAGTTATTACCATATTCTACAAAGTTTACCAAAAACTAGATTTTGACCCGCGCTTTGGAAGCGCAGAATATTTTACGATGAAAAATTTCACTAATAACTTAACAAATATTTTGTTAACTTTTAAAGAGTGTGTATTTAAAATATTTTTGTATTTTAATCAGTGTTTTTAATTCAACCCGATTGTGATTATACCGGTTAATCCGGAGATCTAACAATTCATTTAGTTTTTTAAAATATTCATATTAAAAAGTCACTAAAACCCGAGACTAACCGATTGAACTGATGGATGACCGATATGTAATCTAATTTGATTGAAATTGTAATAATTTCATAATTTTTAATCTTATAATCTAATTTTAAGTTCATTATTTTGTAATTTCTGAAATTATGACGTTTCTACAAATTTTAAAGAGAAAATGATGGATATAAAATAACTAAGATTAATTATTGTATTGTTTGGAAACATTGATAGTAGTATATAAAATATATTGTTTGGAAACATTGATAGTAGTATAAAGAAATAAGTATATTGTTTGGGAACATGAATAGTAATATAAAGAAAGGAACATTAGTGATTTAATGTAGGTTTAACTATAAAGTATAAAGGTGTATTTAATTTAAAAACTTACAAAATAAATGTTAGGTCCAACAGAATGTTTCTGTTTTAATAAGATAGATATAAATCAATATTAAATGTAATATATGAGTTATTGCCATATTTTAAAAAGATTTCCAAAATATATATTAGCATTAAATGTAATTATCCATGTCATATTTAACCATATGACATATCATCAATCTTAATAGCCACGTCACAATTTTTTGTGTGAAAACGATTGTAGAGAAGACATGTGGCAAATCACTTTCTTATCATATTTTAATACAAATTTGATTTAACTGAACATTAAAATTAAGATAAAACCAATTTTGTTTATTTTGAATTATATTTAAGAATGTTCATGTATATATTTAAATTATATTCTTAGGTAGATTTTTCTATCTATTTATTTTAATTAAATATATTGAATAAATATGTAAAATTTCAGAATTGTCAAAAATTAAAATTAAACAATATTTATAAAATCTGTAAATATATATAATAAACTAATGATTTTACGATTTAATTTGATTTTATGATTTAATTTTATAATTTTCTAAAAATATGTATATATTTTTGAAATATTTTTAATTTAAATGATATTTCAAAATTTGAAATGCCATAATTGAATATATTTATTTTAATGATGATTTATGCGTTATTGCTATATTTTTAAAAAGTCCAAAAATATAAATCGATAATAAACACTCCCCCTGTTTTTAAATAATACATGTTTTGAGATTTTCACACTTTTTAATAAAACATATTAAAATTTACTTATTAGTGCATAGTTTTTTTGTTATTTTATATTTCCTATATTTCTAAACCAATAAAATTTCAAGAAATGCAATTAATGTTTTTGAGATTCACAATTATTCATAATTAGTTGACAAAAATTACATTGAAAATATAAAAAATACATCTTTTTGAAACAAAAAAAATTCCTAAAACATACATCTTTAAAAAACAGAGGGAGTATAATATATGAGTTATTACCATATTTTAATTTTTTTATCAAAAATATAAATTAACATTAAATATAATTGTCCATGTCATATTAATCTATAAGACATGTCATCAATTTTAGTAGCTATGTCACAATTATTAATCTAGGTGTTTTCATACACCATGTGTAGTGATGAATTTTTTAGAAGTTAAATTTATATTTTAAAATGTAATTTATTAATATTATATATTTTATTATTTTGACTAATAATTATATAAATATCATTAATCAAGCATAAATTAAGATAAAATATTTTTTTATTTTAAATTATATTTAAGAATATATATGTATATATATAAAGTTAAAATCTTAAATAAAAAGATATTTATTTCATTTGGTTAAATTATTAAATCAACTTGTACAAAATTACTAAAAATCATATAAAATTATATAGTTATCAAAATTTAAAACTAAATAATATTTATATAATTTGTAGATATCTAAAAGAAACTAATGATATTACAATTTATTTTATTTTTTTAGTTCAGAAAATTTAGAAAATTTTAGATAATAAAAATTTTATTATTATAAAAGTAAAATTATATAATATTTTGAAATTCAAAATATCATATTTGAATATATTTATTTTAGTGATGATTTATGAGTTATTACCATATTCTACAAAGTTTACCAAAATATAAATCAATATTAAATGTAATATATGAGTTATTGCCATATTTTAAAAGATTTCCAAAAATATATATTAGCATTAAATGTAATTGTCCATGTCATATTTAACCATATGACATGTCATCAATCTTAATAGCCACGTCACAATTTTTTGTGTGAAAACGATTGTAGAGAAGACATATGGCAAATCACTTTCTTATCAATATTTTAATACAAATTTGATTTAACTGAACATTAAAATTAAGATAAAACCAATTTTGTTTATTTTGAATTATATTTAAGAATATTCATGTATATATTTAAAATTATAATCTTAGGTAGATTTTTCTATCTATTTATTTTAATTAAATATATTAAATAAATATGTAAAATTTCAGAATTGTCAAAAATTAAAATTAAACAATATTTATAAAATCTGTAAATATATATAATAAACTAATGATTTTACGATTTAATTTGATTTTATGATTTAATTTTATAATTTTCTAAAAATATGTATATATTTTGAAATATTTTTAATTTAAATGATATTTCAAAATTTGAAATGCCATAATTGAATATATTTATTTTAATGATGATTTATGCGTTATTGCTATATTTTTAAAAAGTCCAAAATATAAATCGATAATAAATATAATATATGAGTTATTACCATATTTTAATTTTTTTATCAAAAATATAATTAACATTAAATATAATTGTCCATGTCATATTAATCTATAGACATGTCATCATTTTAGTAGCTATGTCACAATTATTAATCTAGGTGTTTTCAACCATGTGTAGTGATGAATTTTTTAGAAGTTAATTTTTATTTTAAAATGTAATTTATTAATATTATATATTTTATTATTTTGACTAATAATTAATATAAATATCATTAATCAAGCATAAAATTGAGAGAAAATATTTTTTATTTTAAATTATATTTAAGAATATATATGTATATATATAAAGTTAAAATCTTAGATAAAAAATTATTTATTTCATTTGGTTAAATTATTAAATCAACTTGTACAAAATTACTAAAAATCATATAAAATTGTATAGTTATCAAAATTTAAAACTAAATAATATTTATATAATTTGTAGATATCTAAAAGAAACTAATGATATTACAATTTATTTTATTTTTTTAATTCAGAAAATTTAGAAAATTTTAGATAATAAAAATTTTATTATTATAAAACTAAAACTATATAATATTTTGAAATTCAAAATATCATATTTGAATATATTTATTTTAGTGATGATTTATGAGTTATTACCATATTCTACAAAGTTTACCAAAAATATAAATCAATATTAAATGTAATATATGAGTTATTGCCATATTCTAAAAAGATTTTCAAAAATATATATTAGCATTAAATGTAATTGTTCATGTCATATTTAACCATATGACATGTCATCAATCTTAATAGCCACGTCACAATTTTTTGTGTGAAAACGATTGTAGAGAAGACATGTGGCAAATCACTTCTTAAATATAGACTAGTGAATTATTTTGTTGGAATTTAAAAAACACTAACATATTAGGAATAACTTAGAAAATATATTGTTGGAATTTTTTTCAATTATAAAATTTTTTATATCTTAATTTTTTAACTTTATAATAGAAAATATTATTTTCAGATAATAACACAATATATAATAAATTATCAAATATATTTTAGAAATCTAATATTATTAACATAAATTCACTTCTAATTATTTAATAAATTATATATAATTCATTAAAATTATCAACAACTTTAATCACTCTTAACTTTATTTTATGATATTCTATAGGCATAGATAGATTCGACAATTTCATGGTGATATTCTATAGGTCTTATTTGGTTGTCATACTATATTTGTTGTCTAATTTACTAAGTGAATAATTATACTTGCATTGAGAAATATCCCACGAACTAAGTTCTATAGGTAATTTTTTTCCATCTGATTGCTAAACACGTCCAATACAAAGGAAACTAATAATATATTAAAAGATTTGAAAATTAAGTATAAATCTTTTGTTGGAGAAAAACATGTATATATATTAAAAATAATTATTCATTAAGGGTAATATCGATATTAACCACCTAACTTTTAACTTTTAACTTTTAAAGGGAAATGTTCGGGCAAGTATGTCACCTCTTCATTCGGAGGTAGAGCTTTTAATTTGGGCAATGGAATGTATGAAAAATTTAAGACAGTTTCAGGTTACGTTTGCAACGGATTGTTCTCAGTTGGTGAAGATGGTTTCAGAACCAGAGGAGTGGCCAGCGTTCGTAAGTTATCTGAAAGATATCAAGAGTCTACAAGGCAGTTTCCAGAGCTCACAGTTTATTCATGTATCACGGACGGAGAATTCAAAGGCGGATCGTTTAGCACGCAGTGCCAGGCAGCAATCGTCTTTCGTCGTTCACATGGATGTAGAGTTCCCAGTTTGGTGTGCAGAATCTATATGAGTCTATTCGTTTGATGACAAAAAAAAAAACTTTTAACGTGAGAACTCGATTGCGAAAAGACATGTATATGCATTACTAACTAAAAACTATGATAATAAATTATTATTTTATTTCATTTGAAAATTCTTATACTGCAATTATAAATTTTTGAAAATTTCTTTGTACACATATTTATTATATAGAAATAAATCTTAAAAGTCACTTAATATTCTCTTTTCAAATATATAAAATTAAAAAATTTATTCGATTAATATTTAGTTATATACTTCTGTTTTCAACTTTATATTTTATAAAAAAAATCAGATAACAACACAACATACATATAGAAATTATATTTATATTTTAAAATATTTTTAGATTTTGGATAAATCTTACTATTATTAATTTTAATCAATTATCTAATTAAATAAATTAATTTTTCGTTTTTATTTTTAGCTTAATATTCTCTTTTCAATTATATAAAATTTAAAAAATTATTTGATTAATATTTAGTTATATAATTTATGTTTTCAACTTTATATTTTAAAAACAAATTCAGATAACAACACAACATACACATATGAATTATATTTATATTTTAAAATATTTTTAGATTTTGTATAAATCTTACTATATATTGTTAATTTTAATCAATTATCTAATTAAATGAATTAATTTTCGTTTTTTATTTTTAAATTAATTATATATTTTATTCATTAAAGGTAGTATCGATAGTTAATCGCTCTAACTTTTAACGAGCTCCGTCGCGAAAAATCACTTCGCAAATAATAGTATAGACTCGGTTAGACAATTGATGATTTAAACCGGCATACCGTATACACATGATTGGTATATGACGTAAACCAACTTTTTTTTAGTTATTCCACATACTGTTATGCTTATACGATCGACTAAATTTAGCCAGTTCAATCAATTTGTAGTTGCTAGTTAGGCCTACAAACCGGTGTGGTCCCTATGGGGAAAGAGCATCAGTGGCTCCAGCAGCAATAGCAATAAGCTTATTCATCATAAGTGTCATCTTCATGATAGTATTTGAAGCCACATCTCTATTTTTTCCGATCGAATTCTTCACTATGGTAGTTTGGTCTGTACAAACCATGACATCATAGTTTGCAGTGTCCGGCGATACTTTAAGCTCCCCGGCAGCACTCTTGAGAGACGATATAATATCAAGGAAGGCATCTTGACAATCCATGAATTGGTCCTTCAGTTTAGGGTTCTCTTTTGCAGTTTTCTCGGTGAATTTTCTACACTTCTCGGCATAGGACTTGGCAATGTTGATAGCCGCCCCCACCGCTTGGAGCTACATATTGAAATAATAATAGTAATAATTAATATATCCATGATTCAGAATGAGACATGAACAAATTACCAATCACAAAATCCGTAACTGCATTTATCATCCTGAATTTTTTGGATTTTCAATAAACTTTTTTTTTTGGATTTTTTGTAATATTTGTGGAGCTGAGGAAGAAACGGTGCATCATGTTCTTTTCGAATGTCCACCAGCTCTACAAACATGGGCCTTATCAAGGATCCCGTCTCCACCGGGAGTTTTTCCCTCAACATCAGTTTTTACAAGTTTAGATTACTTATTTTGGCGGCTACCGAAAGAAGTGGACTCAAACTATTTCCCTTGGATTATGTGGTATATTTGGAAAAATAGGAATAGTAAAATCTACACAAATAGGAATGGGAACCCCCAGGAGATTCTGCGGATAGCGGATCTCGAGGAAACACTATGGACAGAGGCACAATTATTGATACAGGACACTCATGGAAATGTTCAGTCACCTACCGATTGGCAAACTTTGGGATCAACCAGGGTATGTTATATCGATGGATCTTGGAAGGAACAAGATGTATTTACGGGACAGGGGTGGTATTGCCGAACGACAGACTCAGAGGACAAGATGATGGGGGCAATGAATCTCCGACGTAGCCTATCTCCTTTACACGCAGAATGTGAAGCGCTGATTTGGGCAATGGAGTGCATGAAGACCCTGCAGTTCTCAGATGTGGTTTTTGCGACGGATTGTTCTCAATTGGTGAAGATGGTGTCCTCACCCGAAGAATGGCCAGCATTTACTACGCATATGGAGGAATTTCGCAGAAGTAAGACTTTCTTCCCTAATTTCAAGATCCGACATATCCCAAGGGCGCAAAACATAATGGCGGACAAGCTTGCTCATGGGGCAAAGATTTCACCATCAGCTATGTTATATGTCGACTCGATCCCTCCGGTTTGGCTTTCTGAACCGGTGGAATCACGATAGAGTAGTTTATTGTTGTCAAAAAAAAAAAAAAAAAAAATTTAAAACGTCTCTTTTTCTTCTAAACTAATTTAATTTTAATTTAAATTTAAAACATAACTTAAAAACTTCAATCGATAATTAAGAAAATAGTGTCAACTACAACCGTCTCTGAGTAACAAATGATATATATATCTACCTAATGGCTCAAAAAATTAGAATAGTACCGTGGTGGTGGCCGAAGCCGCCGGAGGATAAGCAGTCAAAGTTTTGATGCAGAAGCGTTTGTCAGTGACTTGTTGGCATATGGCGTCGATAGGTTTTGTTGAAGCAGAGACAAAGAGAAACTGTAAAAAAACTGCCACGAAAACAGCAACAAGAAAGGAAGACGAAGAAGCCATTATCCACTGCTCGTTAGAGTTCAGATTTTGGTATTGTCGTTTGTCAATTGTGGTTGGGATTTATATACTTCCTTGAACGCATATTAGAGTTACAATTAGGTTAATAAGAATTTAGAAGGTTCGACGGTCTTAACAGTTTTTTTCTTTCCAATCAGGCTTTTTTTAACATTAGCCCTCTAAAGTTTTTAAAGTCAATTCTCTCTCTTTTTTCTTTATAAAATCTTTAGTTTATTTATTTCAAATTAATATAATTTAAGCACATTGCTAGAAAAAACTTTTAATATAAACTAGATTTGATTCATGCTTTAGACATACGGAATTTGTTTTTATAACTCTTTTTTAGTTCATACGAAACTGAAAGGTCTATTTATTAACCCGAAATTTGTTAATTTATTCAATCGTATTCTAATGATGAAAAATTTGGTGAGATTATTTAAAGCTCAGTTGAAAGATAGGGATGGCTGGGATTTTACCAACAATGAAAAATATACGGTAAAATCAGGATATCAAATAGAAAGAGTTTATCTTGATAAGGAGAAACCATTAATACTGGTTGGCCCTATAGTTGATATTATGAAAGCATACCGTTGGAAAGTAAAATGTCCCCCAAAAATGAAGCATTTCTTGTGGCAATTGGTATCAGGTTGCATAGCGGTAAAGAAGAATCTGCAAACAAGAGGACTAAAAGGAGATATTTGGTGTGATAGATGTGGCGTTCCTGAGGAAACTATAAATCACGTGTTTTTTGAGTGTCCACCAGCGCGTCAGGTATGGGCACTTTCACAGATTCCATCCAATTCAACTATCTTCCCCTATCAATCTCTATTTGCAAATATGGATTATTTATTTTGGAGAATTGAGCATAAACTGGAAATCTATCAGTTTGCTTGGATACTATGGTACATTTGGAAAGGCAGGAATCTTAAGGTGTTTAGTAATCTTGATGTTGACCCGAGGGATACGTTGAAGTTGGCTGAGACAGAATCCGTATTATGGAATGATGCACAGATTGTACTTCCACAGGTTCAGGTACGACAGGTCGCCGGAAATAACCCTGGAACACGAGAAGGAAGATGGTGTTTTATAGATGGTTCATGGAAGGATAAAGATAATTTTTCCGGACAAAGTTGGTATAGTTCTTTGGAAGGATTTGATAGCCTGATGGGGGCACGGAATGTTAGAGCGAGTCAATCACCACTTTACTCAGAGGTGGAGGCGCTAATATGGGCTATGGAATGTATGAGAAATTTACATCAGTTCAGAGTTACGTTTGCAACGGATTGTTCTCAATTGGTAAAGATAGTTTCAGAACCAGAGAAATGGCCAGCTTTTACAAGTTATCTAGAAGACATAAAGACCCTAAAAAACGTCCTCATCAACTCAGAGATTATTCATGTATCACGAACACAGAATTTGCAGGCGGATCGACTAGCACGCAGTGCCAGGATGCAACCGTCTTTTGTCGTTCACATAGACTCAGAGTTACCGGCTTGGGCTTACGAGTCAAAATAAGAGTTTTTTGATTCGTTTGATGATATATATATATTAGAGATTTTTCTACTTTTCGATCTTGTCTCAAATGAAATTGAGATTATTGCCCAAATTAATAGCTAAGGAATTAACTTAAAGCTCGCAAAATATTTGTAGTGTCTAACTATTTTCCCTATATTGTACCATATAAATAGTTTAATCTGCTTTTATTAGAGATTTTGGTAGATTAACTCTATTAACAAACAGTGTACTAAAAATATTGTTTGTTTTCCAAGTTTGAATTAATCAAAAACAATTTTGTAAAATATCTAAAAATTATTTTGTAACGAAAATAATATACTGGGAAGTAAAATGAAATTTATACTCAGCTTTGAATAAAAGACTTTTTAAAATGAAGTTATAATATGTTGAGAAGCATAACAAGTTTATAGCATTGTTTATTAAATAAATTTATTAGTTTTAATATTGATTTTGTAACAATATATAAAATTGAGACATATTCTAACAGTCATGAGTTTATGTTACGTCAAGTGGATGTCTACTAAAATTAATTATTCTTATTTATATATTACTAATATTTAAATCATTAAACTGATCTTATTATATAAAACTTGGTTTTTCAAAGTTACTAATTAACATGATCACGACACGTGTCAATAAATTTTTAAGATGGTGACATATGTCAAAATATGATATATTTTTTTTTGTTTATTATTTAATAGAGATTTAAAAAAGGAAAAATCTTTTTAAAAGGAAAGTTACTAAACAATTACTATTAAATAATTTTTATAATTACTTTTCACTATTAAATAAAATTTAGAATTATTTCTTCAATATTATTTTTAGTATATATATTTTGAATCATTATATATTTTAGAAAAGGAAAATTACTATTACATAGTCTTTTAAAATTCTATATTATAAAATATTTGATAGTAAATTTTTTAAAAATAAAATAAACCAAAAGAATTTTAAAAGTTAGTTTTCTTTTTTTCTTTTCAAAAGTCTTAAATAAAAAATGTAAAGAAACAAATATTTCCATATAAACTATTATTTAATAGTATCTTTTTAGACGTGGGTTTAAAACAAATTATAATGTTTATTCTTAGCAAATATTTCCATATAAATTATTATTTAATTATATCTTTTTAAACGTGGGTTAGAAAGTTAATTCTTTTTTTAAAAAAATTATAATGTTTATTCTTAAACTCAATAAAAATAGAGAATTATAAAAGATAAATTCAACTTTTTAAAAAAATGTTAAACAAACGAATTGTAAAATCCTACAATTTCAATTATTTAATAAAAAACATGAGAGAAAACTAACTTTATAATAATATACTATTCCTTTTTAAAAGCCTAATTTAAAAAAAATTGTAAAAATACTCTTATTTTTTAGTTATAAGTAACTAACTTTCCTTTCTAATAGATAATTGTATGTTAAAAATTATGACCAAAAAATAGCTACAAACATTTCACATCTATATTTAGGTTTAAGCTTCCACATATTATTTTTACAAAACACAATAGTATTTACATGAAAAGTATTACCTGAGTATTTTCTTTTAATTTCTTGATACAACTCAACATTTTATTATCACTATTACATTTTATTATAACATAACTTTCAATTTTGATGTTGTTGTTTACATCATATATTAAACAGATATTTTTCTATTAAAATAAAAATAGTTGCATAAAAATCATAAGGAAAAACTAATAAAATAATTAGTTTTCCTTTTTTTTTAAAAAGTATAAATAAAAATGTAAAGGTAAAGTAATCTTATTTTTCTTATAATTAACTAAATTTATTTTTAATACTTTTGTGTTTAAAAAAAATATAAAGAAAAAATAACTTAAAACATTTCACCTGATATGATTTGAATGTGCCAATCAAAACTGACATTATGTGAAAATAATTTTTTTCATAAAATCTTAAACAAAAGAAATTTCTAAAGTAAAAATTTCTTTTCTAATCTTAACCAATTAAGATTTTTTTCCTTTTCTTTTAAATCCTAACCGGAGAGAATTGTAAAATAATAATAGTAATTTTTAATTTAAAAATTTTAATGATAAACATGATACTAACAATTATTTAATTAAAAATAAAAATTGAAAAAAAAAAACACTAGTGATATTGAAAAAACGAATTTTGAAAATGCCATCTTTTAAAATAATTAATATTAACTGGAAATAATTATTTGATAGAAATTTTGTTTTTATAAATCCTAGATGAAATATAATTGTAAAATATTAAGTAATATTAATTTCCTTTTCTAAAATCCTAAAGCTGTAAAAGAATATTTGATAGTTTTTTTTCCTTTTTTCTAAAATAAATCCTAAACAAAAGAAATTTGTATCATATTTCTAAGTCCTAACCAAAGAGAATTGTAAAAAAAAAAATTTATAATATTTCAAGAGAGTATGTGATGATGAACATAATATTAAAAATTCTTTAATTAACGAAAGAAGTGTAGAAGTGGTATTGATACAAATTGTTAATAAAAGCAATTTTAAGATTATTTATTAATAACTAGAAATAATTATTTGATAGCAATTCTTTCTGAAATTCTAAAGAGAATATAATTGTAATAGGTTATATGACAAATTTTCCTTTTCTAAAATCTAAAAAATGTAAAAGAGTATTATTTTTTTTTTATTTAATTTATTAATTGTAGTTAAATAGGAGATTTATAAAATATTTTTTTTTTCCTTTTTTAAAATCCTAGCAAAAATAAACTTTTTAAAACTTTTTTAATAAAGCATTAAGTTAGTACATAAGAACATGTGTAATATTGTTCTTGACTCGATTGGTGTATTTGACTTTAATTTCTTTTTACCTTTCATTCAATTTCTTATTTTGGGTTGTGTTGAGTTTAAACGTTTAGGTATAGTATATTCTTTAATCCTAATTGCAAAATTTACAACATTGATCTATGAACAATGATTATAAAATACAAATATTAACTTGAACTTATGTGTGAAAAAATGTTTTTAATTATAAAATAAATTTCACACAAGATATGCAGAAAAATCATAAAACTATAATAAAATGATTTTTATTATGTTTTTATTAAATTAAAACATCAAACAAAACCCGTTGCAACGCAACGGGCTCATATCTAGTTGTTTATAATAGGTTGTTCATATTACTTGAAACTTATAGAGCAAAGAAGTGGTACACAAATCTAAGACCCATTAAGACCCATCAACGTATAGATGGATCGTTCATATTACTACTGGCAAGTGGAAACCCATAGAGCAAATAAGCGTTACACAAACAGATCTAAAGATCCATTAAGGTCCATCAATGTATTAAATCTATTGATTGGCACATCAAACATAAAACACACACGTATGTAACCTAAAATAGCATAGAAAAAACATGGGGCACCTTTAGAGAAAGCACACATATTACATCATAATCTTCATTACTGCCAGTTGATATCCGTTGATCCGAATCTTCAATAATTTCCGATTGGATGACCAATTTCTATTGAGATGCTTCAAAATTTGCTGGTGTCGATCGATGCTTGGAAATTGTACACAATGTGTCATAAGGGCAGGCGGATGTCGATCAAACTTTTGTGTAGTGTTGACCGATGTTTTCTGTTTCACAAGATCCCACATAATTTACAGGTAGTGTCGCACGCTGACGCTGGTCAGCTAATGGTGGCGAATAATACCAGTGGGAACTGCTAAACAATGTAGAAATTCCCCATCTTGGAGCTTTTCATGATTCATCACTTGCCAAAAATTATCATCTATGATACCACTCATGTGGATCTTATGTCCAACCCAAACCACTATAGTGTTCACAACTCCCAAACCAAACCACGAGGGTCTAAACCCGTAATATAGTGATAAACTAAAACAATAAAATTCATTAAGAAAAAGAAAACCTCTTTTACTTCAATTGTTAACCCATCACCGGCCTTCCTCTGCAGCTGCATAGCTTCTACTCTCCCTGACTAAAGAACCACTAGTTACATCTTCTTGTGGGCTAGTTCTTGCTCCCAAGTTACCGTGCCTCACTTCAGATCGAATCGTTGGTGCTCTTTCACTAGACCCAACTCTCATTTGGTCAATCTCAACCCTCTGATGCGCTGGATCGCTGCCTTCTTCTGCATTAGAACGCTGCTGTAGTTTCAGAACATCTTCGTCGATGTCAAGATCGTCTTCCACTTTCTGACGCCGTTCCTCCAACTCCAAACTTCCTTCCTCTTCTTCTCCTGGTCTTTCCCACGTGGTAGCCAATGTGGTATTCCTCGGAGGTTCTTCTCTGGTGAACGCTCTGAAGTCGTTCCTTGAGGGCTTAACTTTCGAGCAAAATGTCTCACGGAAGTTGTTAGAACACCCGCGGTCATAAACGTTGATTCTATTGTCTGATCTGTAACGGAAATTCTCATAGGTTGTCTGAACAGAATCACAATGTCAGCTATCAGATGAGACATTAACAAAAAAGCTCCAATAAATAAAATAAAAACTAACCTGGTTTGTGCTAATGAGGTATAAGTGGAAACCAGTAAGCCCTCCAACAAACCACAGGGATATAAAGGAATATATCATCAGCACAACAGACCAAGGCGATTCTCGCATTGCTCTCCACACAGTACCTTTATTGTTATCCATCAGAAACTTTATGTATAAAGCCGACATGGAGAACACGTAGATGCAGAGAAGAGTTGCAGATGAAACAAACATAAAGAAGAACCTATAGTTTCTCTGCCCACAAGACATACAAAAAAAAACAAAATGTCAAGAAACAGTTTGGTCAACACACATAGCAAGTTATGAACTTAATATCTCACAAGTTTAATATGTTTTTAATCAGCTTACCACTCCAATGCATTGGCCTACCCAAGGGCAGTGGTGATCAAAACGCTCAACACAGTTGTTGCAAATGGAGCAATGTGAGCAACGAGGAGGTCGATAAAGCATGCATGTATCACAATATTTAACTCTAACGGGAACACCATAAACCATGACTTCTTTCGTCCTCGGGATTTGAACAGTGGGTGCTTGTCTTCCATCAGTTGACGCCGTTGTCTCATAGCATAGTTCTTCCTCTGGCGGATGCAAGTTTCTTGGAACGATTCCAGGATCTCGCGCAGAAGTGAGGAAGAGGAGAATCAGTACCTATCAAGACGAATGACGATTGAAGGAAGAACATTAAACCCACCCATTAGAAAGCCACCCAAAAAAAGGAAGTGAGAACTTTCACCGTCTAGCTTGTTAAACATAATACCTTTAACTTCACCTCTAAGTTAGAAAAAAAAAAAAGATAACAAATCAGAAGATACATGTTGTTGCGGTGTGAGTAATTACATTTGTTTTGTTAGATTCTTAAATTAATGTGGTATTATTTTTTTATTTTTTGTAACTAATTAATGTGGTATTGTTTCAAGTGAATCATACTATAAAGCATTTGTATAAGCAACATTCAAAAGAGATGACTAGTGTTTATACTAACAGGAAACACATGTAAACCAGAAAACATATATGGAAAATAAAATGAGCGACTTACAAAAAGAGTAAACAGAATCGCTACTACTAAGATAGCATCTCCTGCAGTGTTTGAGAAGAACTCGTGGCGGAGATGTGTTGCAACAAAAACAGAGAACAAAGTAACTGGAGTTATGATGAGCAACAAGGTAAACGGAAGAGACCAAGCATCTGGCCCAAATATCAATCTCCCGCCAAATAAAAACTTCTGCAATGAAAGAGGAGATGATGATGATGATACTATATTAACAGGAGATGATGATTGACCATTGAGAAAAAATTGATAATATGGTTTCATTTAAAATGCATGTCCAGGCTTTGGAGTTTGGAGAGTGAAACAGAAAGCAAATGATGATAAGAAGTTAAAAGCATATTTATAAAACTGGAAATTATTAGGAAATTAAAGGCAATAAAAAGTGTCAAACCCTAAATTCATATTTCTTGAGAAAGGCAGATAATTCGAATAATGCAAATTCCAGAAAAGGGAAAATGGAGACTATATAAATATCAAAACCTTACATTGCTTCCCTTCCAGGTTTCGTAGACCCGTCCCGCCATGAGAATCAGCGATCGGATCAGACACTCTTCGCTACTTTCTGTCGAATTGGACGATCCTCTACATTTCTTGGTTGGTACATTTCATTTCAGTCTTAAGTACGATTCCAAAAGAAACTGATGTAAATCCAGGTGGATGAGTGAATGGTTATCTCTCTCTCTCCCTTTCTATCTCACAAAATGCGATTCGTTTCTGGAGTGTGTCACCCAGAAGAAACACTAGTTTTGTTTACCTTTTCATTATGTCATCATTCTAGGATTACTATATAAATCATTTGATCGAACGGTAGACTAAAGTACTTACAGTATCTTTGATTCAATGATTTATTCATATATATTTATCTTCATTTATTACACAAATAGTTTATGACATGTTGACAACCATCACTTCCAAAATATAATATATAAATAAAAACGGAAAATAAAATAATAATATAACAGAAATAATAATAATAATAATAATAATAATAATAATATATAATAATAATAATAATAATAATAATAATAATAATAATAATAATAATAATAATAATAGACTCCGGTCATAAAACAAATAACGTCATAATATAAATATTATAAGGTCAAATCCACAAATATCGATAACATCTGGAATAAAGAAAACAACATAAAATCTAAATTTAAAATAAGAAATAACATAAACGATAAAAAAGCCAAATGTCCAAAAGTCAGTAGTGATAAAAGCCCAAAAGCATCAGTTTGATATAATCACTCCTACTCGTCGGTCTCTTCTGAACGGAAAAATAAGGAAGGGTGAAAATATGAGGGTATCTCAGTGAGGTATGAGATGCTAAACCGCAAACCAGTAACTTTATAGCATTAAAAAATATAGTCTAACTCTAGCATAACACATACATAGTGTCTATTACACTATATGGAACAACAATCAATGCGCTAATAGCACATAGCTATTCTCTACACTACAAATTTTCTCATAAAGATATATACATATATTCGAAGCGTCGCTAATACAGTCTGTTTCTGTACCCCGTCCAACATAGCATCAAATACAAACGTCTCTGCACCACGCCCTAAACAGCAACGTCGAAGCTCAAACGTCTCTGAGCTCACACCCATAACACACCGTAGCGTTGAAGCCCAAACATCTTTGAACTCACTCCCTCTCACATAATCCATACTCATAACTATGTATATACATATATAACAGTCCTCATCATCAATCATTTCAATCAATCTTTGAATCCTCTATTATCATATTTCCGGTTTAAAAGTCACTAATAATAACAATCAAGCAAGACTCTCAAACAGACTCGATCCACAGAGACGAAACATGTTTTGAAACTAAACTTTCCATAATGGTAGTACTAAACTAGATCATGATTTAACGGAGTAGCCCTCAACTTAGCAATGATTATAAGTGGTATCGATGAACCCCAGCTGCTCAAATAGGCTCCAAAACTTAAACCAAGACGAAATATCGAGTCAGAACGCCATTCGAACAGTTTAAAACGGATCTGGTTGAAGTCTACGAAAAGGTTAACCCACTGGTCAAATGTCAACTTGGTCAACCTTTGACCAGAAATCAATTTGACCTAACCGACCGGTTTATCCTACCCAAAATCAATTTATTTTAACCAACCAGTTTACCCTAACCGAAATCCAATTGATTACTGGTCAAACCAATCCGGTTGACCGAGTCACTGAGTTGATTCACCGATTTGACTCGGCCATGTTGACTGAGTCACCGGCGACAACAGAGGAGGAAGACGGCTTACCGGCGGCGGACGGTGGCACAGCAGTGACGGAGGATGGTGGCGCGGCAGTGGCGGAGGATGGTGGCGCGGCAGTGGCGGAGGGCGGCAGCGCGTGTTATGCACTTGCAGTGGCCACAAAACCTCAGGAGGCGCGTGTGGCTTCGCCTGAGATCCGATTGCGGCGTGGTCGGTGGCTACGACTTTGTCTTGACGAGAGGAACACGATGGTGGCCTTGCATGCAAGTGATTCTCAATGGTTGGGAAGTTATAGTCGATTTACCAAAAAGGTCGAAACTAAACTTGAAAACACATGCAGTTCCGGTGATTACCTAGATCGGTCGTGACGAGCTGGACGTGATCATGGCGTTCGGTTGCTCCGGCGACACAGTCTCTGCAAAATGAACACACTTCCTCGGCTCACTCTCTCTCTCTCTAAAAACTTTTCTTAATGTTATAGTGAAGAAAACAAAGTGGAGAGGTAGGTATTTATAACAATATACTTTGGGCTTCTAGAAATGATTTTGGGCTTTGACGGGTCCCGTTAGGCTACCATTTCAGTTTGGGTCATTACATAGTTAATACTAGAAAAAAGAAAATTTAAAACAAAAATTTCCTTGAAATACCATATTTTTAAACAAGAAAAAATATTTAAATTGTAATCAAATTACATTGAATACTAAATTCTAAACTATAGTAACTGAACTCTAAACTCAGATATAATATATATTCAATATATAATCTATTATTTACATTTATTCTAAAACTAGTTTTTATTTAATTAATCAGACAGTTATAAATATAGGTATCTTTGTCATTTTACCTTTTAATATTACTATTTTGTAATTTTATGTGTTATTTTGTAATTTATGTGTTATTTTGTAATTAACAGATATTAGTTTTAATATTATATGAAGGTATTTCTATTATTTATTTTAATTTTTTATATTATAACTCTTATTTGCCAAAAAACAATTTCACATTCGAATTATTACTTTGAAAGTTAAAATAGTTTATATTGTTGTTGTCCTTTAGTGAAACAATAAATTATAAATTGTTAGATTTATTCTACAATTAATTTTAATTATATTTTAATACAAATATATATTTTTATCTCTTAATATAAATATATATTTTTTCATATCTTGATATAATTGATATATCATGGATGAATAATAAATGACAAGAGTTTATGTATTAGAATATTATTAAATATATTACTATCTTGTAATTTTGTAATTCATAAAATTCTTGTGCCATTAAGTTACCCTATCAGTAACTTGTTATATATTTGTTTAGATAATGATAAGCTATAGTATATCAAATCTTCATTTAATTTTGTATTGCTATTGCAAATATTGTAGGTGAAATTTCACTTTTACCTCAATTTTTGTGTCACTATTCTTGTTTATCTTCGTTAAAGAGATATTTTCACCAATACTGTTTTTTTATTAAAGACACAAAAGACTCTTCCCCATTGCTTTATAATATATAAATATAAATAATGATTTTAAATAAATGACAAAAACACGATACTACAGATTGAGCTCGCCTTTACGAGTAAATGCTGAAGCAGTCCGTCTTATGTATGGAGCAGTATCTCTGCTGCAAGGAAACTTCTATATATTGGGGATAAGACACAAAGATTCATTCTGGATATGAAGTAAGGCGTGGGAGGATCCATGGATACCAACGACACCTGCTAGACCGGCGACATCGGTAGCACCAGTGATGCATCCAAATATGAGGCGTCAGCGATCTCATTATCAAGAGTCAATGGAATGGGATATTGGCTTGCTGGAGCAATATGTCAATCCGGAGGATATATCTCTCATAAGGAGTTTAAGCCATAAGTACAACTCATCGAAGAGACACCTATTGCTGGAACTACACAAAGAGTGGCCATATACGATAAATCTGGTTACTGGGTGCTCCAAAATCTCTTAAAGGATGACCAAGAAAATGACGTCTCAGAACCCAGTAATTACCACGCTTAAGCCTTTGCTTGGAAGATAAGGGCGCCAACGAAAATTTGCCATCTTATATGGCAATTGATAACGGGTCACGTGGCAGTAACGAGGAATCTAGTTAGGCGTACATGAGATGCGATAACTACTGTCCAAGGTGGGGAACCAGAAGAATCAGTAACCCCATGCTATTTTCGAGTGTCCCCTGCCCTACAAGTTTGGTTCATTATCATCTGTTCCAACAAGTCCAGACATTTTTCAGCACAAAGCATCTATATACTAATATGGATTTATCTATTCTGGCGACAAGAACAACATAGATGGACCAGACCAAGACAAGGATCCTTATCCCTGGATAATCTGGTACATATGGAAGGCTCGAAACGACAAACTCTTCAGGGGAATAGATAGAGATTCCACTGGAACTAGTGAGATATGCG
>NC_079513.1:5940753-6062994 GCF_000801105.2 Raphanus sativus | reverse complement strand
GGAATCCTCTTACAAGTCTGGAAGGTAAAAAGTCTGTGTGTTTCTGGTTCCCTTCCTTCTCTCTCTTCAGCGTCTCGAGATCTAAGTTTATGTTATAAAAGATTGAAATGATTTCTTGAGAGGCAGAGGGGTAGGTTTGTCTCCCGCGACCCCATTATTCTAAATCTCAAGGATGATCACACATTGTGGAAACGGGGAAAGGTTGAGTACTGAACCCCATTACTCGCTACACTTTGCCAAAAATGTATGAGTTACAATGAAAATGTCAATGAGATGGACTAGATGACCTATGTGGCATCGAAACCTGTTGAAATTGAAACTAATAAGAGATTCAGAGAAGAGAGAAGAGGGGAGAAAGGGATCAGAGAAGACTACCTGTGTGTTCAGATACTTGTTTGAGTTGAATCCATGTGTCCTTTGATCGATACTCCCAAGGTAAAGTCTGCACTTTTATTTTATGTTAAGAAATGAGGTTAGTAGAGGGGAATGTCAGGTGAGATTTGCTAAGTTGTTGACTAGATGAGTCTGGTTGCTAAGCTAGGATAAAGCATAATGAACTTCTGTGATTAGTATGTTTAGACATGAATTGCAAACCCATAGAGTGATGACTTCAATATTTTTAATCTTTGAGTTCCTGCTATTTTCAAACATTTTCCAAAGACTACTGTTTTTGCTTGAGGACAAGCAAAAGAGTAAGTCTGGAGGAGTTGATATACCATGGATTTTACCCGTTTTTAACCATGGTATACTAGTATTTTATTATATATTTAATCTGTTTTCTAGCCTGTTAGGTATGTTTTCAGGTTCAGGAGCATTTTGTGAGAAAGTGATGTTTTTGGAGCATTTTGGAGTACAAGAGATGATATACCCGAGTTGACCATTCAAGACTAAGTCGGAAGTCAACATTGCGATTATAATCGATCGATACTCATCCTGAGTCGTCGATCGATGTAGCTGAGAAGATCCGCGTACTAGAAGATTATAATCGATCGATACACATCCAGTGTTGTCGATCGATATCGAGGACGAAATGGTTTAGCCGACTACTTCACCAAGACTTCACCAAATTACGAGATTGCTCCTGACGAGTTTTTAACCTAATGGAAATGCTTAAATATTCCTGCTAAGTGTCTTTTGACGGCAACCTTCGAAAGAAGCAAGCTTTTAACAACCCTCAAAGCAAAGAGTGTGAGAGAGAGACTAGAGTTTTATTTGTGTTTGAGAGATTGGAGAGATTTCTCATCTCCTTTTGTATTTCTACTTTATTCTATCTATGCAATTCTTTCATCTATCTATTGTTATGAATTGCTTAGCTATGTCTGAGTAGTCTACTTGTTAGATCTAGGGTTCAAATAGGTTTGTGGGATTAGCCCCAAACTATAATTGCTAAGTTGTGATACTCATCAAATGGATTGCACCCTGTGCTTGTTTTAGATTAGCTAACTAGAACATAGATCACTAGGATCTTTGATTATCTTGAATTATCCATTTGAGCTTGCCTGTCTCCCGTTGAGAAGAACGACAGTTCCTCCTTGAGACCTTGTGGTCATATTCGGCTTGCGCCTAGGCAGATCTAGAAGCTGTCGATCGATATCCCGAGAGGTGAATCGATCGGCGCTGTGAAAGGTGTATCGCTCGATATCTCAAAAGGATATCGACCGACTCTTTTTCTGTGTCATCATGCGAAAGGTGTGGCCAGAGATCTAGATAATTTAACCAGTGATACTTCACTTGAGTTAAGCGGCTGAGATCTATAGTATCATGCAAGCAACTTATTAAAGCATTTATAGAGATTATAATCTCCGTTCCTGAATAGAAACCCTATGTCTAGCACTCTTTATCACATTTAAACAACCCATCATATTGTTAGTTAGAGCAACTACCTTGCTCATTTTAGGAATTGTTACTTTTATTTCCATCATATAAACCAACCTTGCCTAGGATAGATTAGTAGATTTTATTTAATTGGTTCCGTAGCTCCTCGTGATTCGATCCCTAAGTACTACAGCTGTACCTCTTACTTGAGAGAGTAAGCTCTACTGGGTAATTTGAGCACTATCATCTGGACAGAGCAGTTGGAAATGAGGATTGGCATGACAAATTTCCACATACATCATGGAGATATCTCAGGCTTTGGGGCTCGGATCATCGTCCAGTCCTAGCAGAGGTTCTAAAGAGGCCAAAGAAAAGGAAAAAGAAATTTAAATTTGATAAAAGATGGCTAGACGATGAGGAGTTGAGGCAAGTAATTCTTGAGGGATGGAAATCGGACGACCTGCCACCTGATGCAAGTATAATGGATCATATTGCTAGCTGTAGGAAAGCTTTGAGTCAATGGAGGAGAGAAAACAATGTCAATTCTGAAAAGCTGTGGAGGAACTCAAGGAAAAGGTGGAAGACTTGTACTCAGATAATAATGTTACGTCTGAACAGATAGTTGCTGCCCTAAAGGAACTTTCTAACGCTCTTAAGGCGAAATAAATGTTTTTGGAGACAAAAGAGTAGAGTGTTATGGCTAAGGGAGGGAGACCGGAACACAAAAATTTTACATGCGTTAGTTAAACAAAGGCGAGAAAAGAATAGGATAACACAACTCTTAGATGCAAATGGGAACATGGTCGAAGATGAAGAGGGATTAATAGACATTGCTACTAGATATTTCAGACAAATTTTCGAATCTTCTAACCCATAGGAGATAGCAGAAGCGCTCACGGAGGTTAAGACGACTATTACTGGCCAAATAAATGAAGATCTGACAGCGCCAGTAACATAATGGGAGGTTAAACTAGCGCTTTTTGCTATGCATCCAGAAAACGCCCCTGGACCAGATGAAATGACAGCTCTTTTCTACCAGAAGTTTTGGGACATTGTGAAAGATGATTTAACTCATATGGTTAATCAATTCCTTTTTCATGGCACAATGGCGCAGGGATTAAATGATACAAATATATGCCTCATACCTAAGACGACAAAGCCGAACGAGATGACACAGTTTAGGCCGATCAGCTTATGCAATGTTAGCTACAAAATCATATCTAAGGTCTTATGCCAAAGATTAGAGAAGGTTCTCCCACACTTGATATCGGAAACTTAGTCGGCTTTTGTGGCAGGGAGGCAAATAACAGATAATGTGATGATAACACAGGAAATATTCCACACTTTGCGAACCAAACCAGGAGGACGGGTCAAGAGAATGGCCATTAAGACAGTCATGAGCAAAGCCTATGATAGGATGGAGTGGTATTTTATTGAGGCTGTCATGAGAAAGATGGGCTTCTCTGAGGTATGGATTGAATGGATTATGAGATGTGTTACCTCGGTTAAGTACCAAGTTTTGATGAATGGAGAACCTAGGGGACACATAGTTCCAGAGAGAGGTCTACGTCAAGGAGATCTTTTGTCTCCTTCCATATTTATTCTATGCACGGAAGCGCTCGTTAGCCTTCTTAGTCAAGCAGAGAATCAAGGGAAGATAACGGAGATGAGAGCCGCTCGTGCTAGCCCCCCAGTATCTCACCTTCTTTTTGCTGACAATAGTCTTTTCTTCTGTAAGGCGGAGCCCCGTGAATGTGAAGAAGTTATGAAAGTAGTCAGGAAATATGGACAGACATCTGGACAATGCATAAATTTTGACAAATCTTCTCTGCTCTTTGGCAAGAGGATCCTAGTTAATGATCGCCAGCAGATTAAAGATATACTGGGAATACAAAATGAAGGAGGAATTGGTTCATACTTAGGAATACCAGAAGATATCAGTGGGTCTAAATATAAGTTATTTGTATTCCTAAAGGAGAAGCTGCTACATAGAGTAAATGGGTGGACAGGCAGATGGTTATCGAAGGGAGGAAAGGAAGTGCTAATTAATTCTATCCTACTTGCTCTGCCGACGTATGTGATGTCTAGTTTCTTACTCCCCCTAGAAATTTGTGAGAACCCCGCTAGTGCCATTGCACAGTTTTGGTGGAGTTCAAATCCACCGAAAAGAGGGATATATTGGGCTACATGGGATAAAATGTGTAAACCTAGAGAGGAAGGAGGCATTGGATTTCGCATGATCCATGAGTTTAATTTAGCTCTTTTAGCTAAACAGCTATGGCGTCTTACTCAGTTCCCAGATTCATTAGTGGCAAGGGTATTGTCCATGGATTCCATCAGTGCCAGCAAGACCGGCTCGAGCTAGTGTTCTAGTGGTACACCCGGGAATGACGGTCAGTAGCCTAATAAATCCTCAGACCAAAGAGTGGGATCTTCAAATGCTTGAACAATATGTCCATCATGAGGACATACCAAGTATACAAAGTATGTCCATAAGCCCAACTCATCGACCAGATACGTTTTGCTGGAGCTATACCAAAAATGGGCAATACACAGTAAAATCTGGATACTGGGTAGCTACAAATATTCTGAAGAATGACGATGAAAACTAGGTTCTGGAACCTAGCATTACTAAACTCCAAGCCTTTGCTTGGAAGGTGAATGCTCCACAAAAGATTCGCAATCTCTTATGGCAACTAATCACAGGACAGGTAGCGGTAACAAGGAATCTAGCACGAAGAAATATGAGATGTGATAACTATTGTCCAAGATGTGGAGAGCCAGAAGAGACTGCTACTCATGCAATATTCGAATGTCCACCAGCTCTTCAAATATGGGCGCTATCATCAACACCATCCAGTCCCCAAATTTTTCCTTCTACGAGTATATTCAATAATATGGATTATTTATTTTGGAGGAAAAATAGCATACTGGAGCCGGAAAATGATAGGAACCCATACCCATGGATTATCTGGTACATATGGAAAGCACGTAATGATAAGTTATTCAGGGGGATAGACAGGGATCCAGGAGAGCTAGTTAGGTACGCAGAGAGTGAATGCCAAGCTTGGCATAATGCTAGAGAGAATATGAGTGTGCCTCAAGTTATTCAAGAGCCTCAAGTCTTAAGCTTGGACGACGTATGCAAGGTAGATGGTTCATGGACCTCTATGGATCAGTTTAGTGGACTTGGATGGGTATGGAAAGACAAAAGGGGGACGATCCAGCTTATGGGAACTAGGAACTTGAGGAGAAGGGAGTCAACTCTACACTCGGAACTGGAAGCTTTGAAATGGGCGATGGAAACAATGTTGCAACACTCGAACTGTCAGAGATTTGGCACAGACTGCAAAGACCTGATTGCAATACTGACGGAGCCGCAAGCATGGCCAACATTCTCTACTGAATTGGAGATGATTCAAATAATCAAGATGTGCTACTCTGATTTCAAAATCTGCTATGTGCCAAGAAATGGAAATGTGATAGCTGATTCATTAGCTAGGACTGCTCGTACCTTTTATAGATCGCTTTGCTACTTTGATTGTTCTATTCCGGTCTAATTACCCAGAACACCGATCTGATTACCCAGAACACTTTAAGTTTGAATAATAGAATAGCCTCTTGATGCCAAAAAAAGAGATTAACATAACCTTTTTTTTAATCCTTATTAAATGTTAAACCAATTAATAAACCAATTTATAAATATGTTGCATCTATTCTCGAAGTCTAAACATAAGATATAACCAATTTATAAATATGTTGCATCTATTCTCGAAGTCTAAACATAAGATATATTAGTAGTTCATACATTACTGCAGCTCCTCAACGGCTTCGGCATGAGCGAGAAGAAGATTGTGACTAACGATATAAGCCTCGTGACCAGATTTTCCGGCTATGGCTGTATCGTTCATGTATTTTGAAACACGTCCTGGGGCTTTTTTCCTGCATCATAGCCACCTACGCTATAGACCCATAGTTCGTTTATTGTCAACCATAGCTTCACTCGGTCTCCGAATTCCGCAAAGCATATGCTAGCAAAATCTTGGAAATCCACTCTGCATAATACAAAATCCACATGCATATGAGCATATCAATTTACATAAAATAACTTAAGCCTAAAGCAATGTAATCGAGATGTTTGGAGTTTACTTACAAAATATATTTTTCTCTAATATTATTAAATTATAAACAACGTTTTTATACAAAACCACTAATCATATAACTATATGGTCTAAAATTATTAAATTATAAACACATAATTTCTCAAATGAAAAGTTTTACAGATTTGAAAATCAGCAAATATACTCTAAGATATAAGATTACTCTAAGATATAAATTTCTATAATATAGCTAACCATAAAAACAAATTCGTAATATCCTACATTTACTATATATTAATTACGATTTTACTAACAGTATATTCTCCAGAAATACCCTAACAATTCTTTTCCGTAATCTACTAGATTGGTTTCCTAAAATTTTGGTATAAAATCAGCAAATATACTCTAAGATATCGATTTCTATAATATAGCTAACCAATCTAATAATATAAGATATTTTAATCATGATATTTTAATTTTAAATATAAATATTTATTTTAACAAATCTGTTGAAATATATATATTTTAACAATATTTTTAATTTTCAAAAAATTTATGTAAATATTTCAACTAATTTTGTAATTAGCAATGAACTATTATTATACATTAATATATTTTCAGTAATCATTTATAAAAATGAAAAAAAAACTTTTATCTTATTTTGTCTATATTATATAATAATCATGTTAAAATAATTAAACTAAATATGATAAGTTATATTAAGTTACTAGATTTTAAAAAAAAATATTTTCATAAATTTTATATTTATGTTAAAAATATAATACAATGACATAACGACTTAACATTTTCAAAACTATATAATACATGTATAAAAACTGGTATATCTTATATTTTTGTATATATAATAATATACTATCTAAAATGAATAAACGTAAAAAAATATTGCTAATAGGAAATGCAAATTTAAAGGTCGGCGGAATCAAAATGAACATAAATTTAAAACAAAATAATTTTGAATATATTGTTTAATGTATATATTAATTTATTCTATAAATAAATGCAAATACAATAAAATGAGTATATAATAAGAAGCGACGAATACATGCGATATTTTAAAAATAATTGATTAATTATAACATGTAAACTATAAAATTTTGTATTTGAAATAGTTATATAAAACATTTAGATATATGATTAATGCTAAAAATGTATAAAATTAAAAATATAAAATAAATATGTATTTATATAAAACTGAAAACAAAACCTGCGGGTCAAAATCTAGTTAGTGTTAAACCCAGATCCAACTTTTGAATACTAAACCCTAAACTGCTATCACTAAACTCAAACTTCAACCCCCACCTTCCAAATACTAAGCCTTAAACCTTAATCACTAATTGAATAGATCTTAACAGAAAACCCGTAACCCGAATAGATCTTAACCAAACTCGTTGAATACTTAAACACCCACCCCCAATTTCTATATAAGATATTGTATAGATTTGAACATATATATACTGAACCAAAGAACCAAAACCAAATCTGAACCTAATTCATAAATAACCAAGTGAATCCTACATTTCTGGAATGAAAAATTGAATTTGAATCAGAATCAAACCATGAACCAAATATGTATCCAAATTTTTAAAATAAAATTATATACCCACAAAAATTAATTATATTTAATTTCTAAATAACTAAATATACTAAAATACTATTTATTAACCAAATTACCCAGATATTTTTATCCATAAATTTAAAATTATCCGAATTATTCTATATATTTATTCAAACAGTCCGATATTTAAAGTTGGTATAGCTATTTATTTATTTTTTAAGCATAGTTATTGATACTATGAATATAAATGCTATTAATTGATATTGATAATAATATAAATAAAGAATGGTATCAGGCATGTGGAATTCAAAGCATATAATAGGTGAATTGCTTGTAGTCTAATATTATTTCTTTACTTAGATATATAGTTAATGTATACGTAAATTCTTTTTCTACTCAAAATAATACATCCGAAATTATAGGAAGTAAAGGGAAGGGAAAGTTATAAACTACCAAGTCACGTTATAGATATATATGTTAAATACTGGGCATTAGATATTTAAAAAAAATGGATTGTAAATAATTGGACAACACTTACACCAACTGGTCATACTGTTGAATTAATAGAATAGACTAGATTTTGATCCGCCCTTCAAAGAGCGGATACATTTTTTGTTTTTAATTTTCTTTTAGAAATTAATTTTCATATTGTGTTTTTTGTAATTGTATTTGTGTATACATTTTAAAAAAAATTATTAGTAAGAAATTTTAATAAATAAATTGAATTTATGATGTTATATAACTATATACTTTTATTCAGTATTTTGAAACTCGATCAAGACCTACGGTTGAATCGGTAAATCCGGTGCTCCGGTTTGAGTTTTCAGAAGAAAAAAAACATTATTTAATAATTTGATAAAATCCATGAAAACCCGCTAAAACCTAGAATTTAGCTACCAGTTGTATCACTGGTTGAATCAATATATGACTTTTAATATTTTAATATTTTTTAGATACATTATTAGAATTTTTTGTGTTCTAATTAGGAAGTTAGATTTTTAGTTTTTATAATACAAAAATTATGATACAATTTTGTCGATTATGAATCTATTAACAAATCTAATTTTTTTGATTTAGATTAGTGTGTTTCTGTTATCAATGATCTATTATAATTTTATGATTATCCACATTTTATATATATATATATATGTAAAATATAATAATTTATATTATTATATCGGAAAATTGTTCTCACCAAAAAGCAATTTATTCGAATTCATTTATATTCATATGACACAACATATATCAACGGGACATACTTCAATTTTAATATATTGATAGTAACAGATGAAGATCATTACTGCACAAACAAATGAAGATCTCACAGCGCCAGTAACAGAATGGGAGGTTAAGTTAGTACTTTGTGCTATGCACCCAGAGAAGGCTCATGGGCCAGATGGCATGATAGCTCTTTTTTACCAAAAGTTTTGGGACATTGTCAAAGATGATTTAACTCTTATGGTTAATCAATTTCTTTTTCAAGGTACAAGGGCACAAGGCTTGAACGACACTAATATATGTCTCATACCTAAGACGACAAAGCCGAACGAGATGACACAGTTTAGACCCATCAGTCTATGTAATGTCAGTTACAAAATAGTATCTAAGGTCTTATGCCAAAGATTAAAAAAGGTTCTTCCACATTTGATATCTGAAACGCAATTGGCGTTTGTGTCAGGAAGACAAATAACAGATAATGTGATGATAGCACAGGAGATGTTCCACACCTTGAGGACAAAACCAGGAGGAAGAGTTAAGAGAATGGCCATTAAGACAGACATGAAAAAGGCTTATGATAGGATGGAGTGGTCTTTTATAGAGGCAGTCATGAGGAAGATGGGCTTTTCTGAGGTATGGATTGAATGGATTATGAGATGTGTTACCTCGGTTAAGTACCAAGTGTTGATGAAAGGAGAGCCTAGGGGACACATAGTTCCAGAGAGAGGTTTACGTCAAGGACATCCTTTGTCTCCTTTCATATTTATTCTATGCACGGAAGCGCTCGTTAGCCTTCTTAGTTAAGTAGAGAATCAAGGGAAGATAACAGGGATGCGAGCCGCTCGTGCTAGCCCCCCGGTATCTCACCTTCTTTTTGTTGATGATAGCCTTTTCTTCAGTAAGGCGGAGCCCCGTGAATGTGAAGAAGTTATGAAAGTAGTCAGGAAATATGGACAGACATCTGGACAATGCATAAATTTTGACAAATCTTCTCTGCTCTTTGGCAAGAGGATCCTAGTTAATGATCGCCAGCAGATTAAAGATATACTGGGAATACAAAATGAAGGAGGAATTGGTTCATACTTAGGAATACCAGAAGATATCAGTGGGTCTAAATGTAAGTTATTTGCATTCCTGAAAGAGAAGTTGTTGCATAGAGTGAATGGATAGACTGGCAGATGGCTTTCAAAGGGAGGAAAGGAAGTGTTAATCAAGTCTATCTTGCTAGCTCTTCCGATGTATGTGATGTCTAGTTTCTTATTCCCTCTAAAAATATATGAGAACCTCGCTAGTGCCATTGCACAGTTCTGGTGGAGTTCGAATCCGCCAAAGAGAGGTATACATTGGGCTACATGGGATAAAATGTGTAAACCTAGAGAGGAGGGTGGCATTGGATTTCGCATGATCCATGAATTTAATCTAGCTCTTTTAGCTAAACAGCTATGGCATCTTGTTCAGTTCCCAGATTCATTAGTGGCAAGAGTACTGAGAGGTAGATATTACCGATTGAGTTCGCCCTTGCGAATTTGCTCAGTAGATTCCCCATCTTATGTATGGACAAGTATTATTGCAGCAAGGAAACTACTGCTGTTGGGAATCAGGAACAAAGTACATTCAGGGTATGAGATTAAAGTATGGCAGGATCCATGGATCCCATCAGTGCCAGCAAGACCGGCTAGAGCTAATGCTCCGGTGGTACACCCAGGGATGACAGTAAGCAGCCTTATCGATTTTCAGACAAAGGAATGGGATTTACGTATGCTTGAGCAGTATGTCCATCATGAGGACGACATACCAAGTATACAGAGTATGGCCATAAGCCCTACACATCGACCAGATACGTTTTGCTGGAACTATACCAAAAATGGGCAATACACAGTAAAATCTGGATACTGGGTAGCAACAAATATTCTAAAGGAGGACGATGAAAGATAAGTTCTGGAACCCAGCATCACTAAACTACAAGCCTTTGCTTGGAAGGTGAGTGCTCCACAAAAGATTCGCCATCTTTTATGGCAACTAATCACAGAACAAGTAGCAGTAACAAGGAATCTTGTACGAAGAAACATGAGATGCGATAACTACTGTCGAAGATGTGGAGAGCCAGAAGAGAGTGTGACTCATGCAATATTTGAATGTCCACCAACTCTTCAAACATGGGCATTATCATCAACACCATCTAGCCCTCAAATTTTTCCTTCTCCGAGCATCTACAATAATATGGATTATTTGTTTTAGGGAAAAAATAGCATAGTGAAGCCAGAAAATGATAGGGACCCGTATCCTTGGAACATCTGGTACATATGAAAAGCTCGCAATGATAAGTTATTCAGGGGAATAGATAAGGATCTAGGTGAGCTAGTTAGGCATGCAGAAAGTGAATGTCAAGCTTGGCATAATGCTAGAGAGAATAGGCCTTCGCCTCAAGTTGTTCAAGAGCCTCAAGTCATAAGCTTGGGTGATATATGCATGATAGATGGTTCATGGACCTCTACTGATCCGTATAGTAGACTTGGATGGGTATGGAAAGATAGCAGGGGCGATACAGCTACTGGGGATAAGGAACCTGAGAAGGAGGGAGTCTGCTCTACACTCGGAACTGAAGGCTTTGAGATGGCCAATGGAAACAATGTTGCAACATTCAGATTGTCAGAGATTTGGCACAGACTGCAAGGACCTGATTGCAATGCTGACGGAACAGCAAGCATGGCCTAGTTTCTCAACTGAACTGGAGATGATTCATACGATCAAGTTATGCTACTCGGACTTTAAGATCTGCTACGTACCAAAAACTGATAATGTGATAGCTGATTCTCTAGCTAGGAATGCTCGTACTTTCCATAGATCATTATGCTACTTTGGTTGTTCTATTCCGGTCTGGTTACCCAAACCACCTCAAGTTTGAGTAATAGAATAGCCTTTTGATGTCAAAAAAAAAATAGTATTGATAGTATTGATATGATGGATCAAAATCTTATAGTTCAAACTTCTTAACTTCGACAAATTATGAGCTAAAATAGCGGCTGCTTTTACATCTATGCTAATTTTAAATGATCAACTCTCACCAAAAACGATTCATGTTATACGTATAGCTTCACATCCTGTATGGAGACATTTCTCTAACCAAATCGTTCTTAGGCAAAACAATTACAGGCATTTTAGTTTTTACAACAAAAGACTAGGATTCACGTTCTTGATTGTTACCCGCTTTATTAAGAAAATAGTGAAAATTCTTATCAATGATTAATACACAATCATACAAAAATAACAAAAATAACGAAAAACAAGATTAAAAAAATGAAACAGTGAAATTATAAAATACAATATATAACTTGAATCTGATAAAAAAAGGTCAACAATTAACATATTCGTGAAAATACATTATACAATCCAAAAGATATTCCAAGAATATATATATAGAGATATTTCAAAAGAACAAAAAAAGAGAAAAAATCCATTACAATATTATTAATTAGTCCCAAACTCAAATTTTGAGAAACTAACAAAAACTATAAAACCACAACCAATGATAAATACATAATCAAAAGAATTTTAATTAAATAGTTACAAAAAAATAACAAGATATATATTGCTTATTATGTTACATCAAACCAAGGTGATCATTTTTTTTAAGTAATGTATCTTATGGATTTTCTCTCTTTCTGGTAGAAAGTCAAGGTAAGGGAAACTAACAAGAAATTATTAGAAAACCATGACCAAGAATTGATGCACAAATAAAACTAATATTTTTTAAAATAGTTAAAACGTAATAAATAAATAAAATAAGATTTTGTGAATAACAAGAAACCTCTAAAACCTGCAGTCGAAGTGAATGATATAAATAGCAAATCTAGAATTATTGTATCTAATGAAATATGCAAACACATCCAACTTTTTGTATTAAAAAAATAGAGAGATACGACATAATAAAAAAAATTCATATAATACTAAAATATATTAAAAAAACACATTATAAACCACATGCGAAGAAAATATTTAAACACATTATACATTACTCGTATGTCAACTTCCTTTCCTTTTTTTCTCCTCAATGTGCCTTGCTCGAGCATCGAAAACGTCACACGTTGCATGATATAAGTGCCATCGCAGACCAATCTAGCTACAAGAGTGAAGGCCTATGTCAACTTCATGTTGACAAAATTGGTAAACTACACAAGACGCTAATCAACTAAATACAGTATTAACAAATTATAATAATTGAAACAAGACAATTTGAGAACAATTTTCCGATATAAAATAAAAATAAATCATATGAATTCGAATATTGAAAAAAAAGAATATTGAAAGAATTATTAAACGCTAAATTAAAGATGGATACTAAACTTCGCGCGAAACGGTTGCAAACCCTAGTCTGAAAAGAAGAAAAAAAGGACCCCAAAGTCTTATCATTTGGTTTTATTTCTTGTCAAAATAAAATAAGATAAATGGAAGTGCTTACTTTTGTTTTATTGGAGACAACAACACTCTGCTAAGTCCTATATGAATTTTTAAAGGGGTTTCAAAGAAATAACAGCATTAAATTAAATCAAAACTAAAATTAACTCTAATAACACTTCTATGTATTAAGATTGCTAAACGAACTACATTTTGAAAAGAAGGATAACTCCTGAAGTAACTGATAAAAACAATAACAAAAAGGAAAATAAAATAAAACATCCTATCTTAACTATTAAAGCTGTGGATGTATCAACCAGTGCATCGAAAAAATCAAACATACTGTGGATTAGATTCTTAGAATAAGACTGAGGATTATTATTAATCTCTCGTCTCATCAATTCCACTAAGAACGATCTTCCCTGCCGCGCTACAACACGTACTGTGAGGTTAGCATTATTAAGCTCCTCGTCTGTGATCCCTTCAGGAAGTATGACTGTATAATCCTCTTCAGGAGGAATCGTAAGTTGAGCCAAAGGGTCGGGTTGTGCACCTGTAGCAGCATCGTCATTAGCTTCAACTCCATGGTTGTTCTGAGCTTGATATTCATAAAGTGTGTCTTTGTAAAACGCATGATAAGGATCTGAGCTGCTCAAAAACTTGAATCTAGCATTCTTGACGTTGGAAGCTATAATCCTGTTTTCAATCTCTAACCCGTGTTTGCAAACAAACTTAGCCGTTTTCACGATAATAAGCCTGACATATGGAGGTGGTATCTGCGTAGCTCCGGACATATTCTGCAACCAGAAGGAAAGAAAATATTAACGTCAGAAACTATCTAGTACGTCCCCTGCGGGAATAAATTTTGAAAACTGAAAACAATGAATCTTGCTACTGTAGGAGGTAAATATCCTGAGACTATTCTTATGATGTTTCTTTGTAGACTTTGTAATCGGTTCGGAATCTTATTACACTAATTGATAAAAGCAAATAAAGGCATTAGTCCTGACATTAATATGCAATAAAAAGAGACCGAAAGGAAGAAAATAAAGATGAATTGAATCGGCAACGCAAGGACTACGTTAGGGTTTTGGCGAGAGGAAAGAAACAATACCTCACCGGGCTAGGAAAAGCTCTGCTGTTAGAACCAACTCGAGATTTAAATAGTACAAAGATGATTTGATATAGAGCCCTAGAGTTTTATTAACGAACTCTTTTTGCAAATGGGCCTTTTAAATTAAACCTATAAATCACGAACAACTAAAGTGGGCTTATTATAAATGAGCTTGCGATTAGTCGCAGAGGATGGTTCTCAGTTACGGATTCCTAAGAATCTAGGGTCGATATCATTATCGATTTTTTTAGGTAAAATGTTAATCATCATTATCGATTTGATTTGAACCTTGAATCTTGAAGATTTGTAGATCCTTCCAAATATCAAGCAAGTAATTTCTTCTTATGTTCTTAGTTCTTTCGCGATTTCGTTCTTTTGGTTTTAAGTTTGGATTTGGCTTTTTCATGGATCAAGACCTCTTCACCATGGATGTGTATCTTGAATCCGACACTTGCTCAAGTCGAAATCATGTTTATGCATCGATTTCTTTATGTTTTGTTTTTCTTAGGTCCTTTTGTTAGTAGGAAGATTTGAGACATGGGTGTATGAGTAAAAATGAGCCAGCATCTATTATGGAGGTCACGGATGGTACAACTACATCATTGATTTCCAATTAGGATCTTACCGCTTAAGTTGGAGAAATTGACCAAAACTTTGTGTACTTGATTTCCTTTTGTTAGAAGGAAGATTTGAGACATGGGTGAATGTGTTTGTGTACTTTCAACTGATATTGTCTCTTCCTCTCTTCTTTGTTTTTAATTGAACAACTAGATGTTTTACCCGCAAAGGCGGACTTAATCTTCTTAAAAGTATTTATTAGTTTATGACTATTAAAATAAATATCAACATTATAAATTATTATCTATGTTCTCAAAAATTTAAATTAAACATAAAATTATTTTTATAGTGAACAAGTTTTGCATAAAAATATATGATTATTATTTTGTTGAAATTTAAAAAACACTAACATATTAGGAATAACTTAGAAAATATATTGTTGGAATTTTTTTCAATTATAAAATTTTTTATATCTTAATTTTTTAACTTTATAATAGAAAATATTATTTTCAGATAATAACACAATATATAATAAATTATCAAATATATTTTAGAAATCTAATATTATTAACATAAATTCACTTCTAATTATTTAATAAATTATATATAATTCATTAAAATTATCAACAACTTTAATCACTCTTAACTTTATTTTATGATATTCTATAGGCATAGATAGATTCGACAATTTCATGGTGATATTCTATAGGTCTTATTTGGTTGTCATACTATATTTGTTGTCTAATTTACTAAGTGAATAATTATACTTGCATTGAGAAATATCCCACGAACTAAGTTCTATAGGTAATTTTTTTTCCATCTGATTGCTAAACACGTCCAATACAAAGGAAACTAATAATATAAACATGTATATATATTAAAAATAATTATTCATTAAGGGTAATATCGATATTAACCACCTAACTTTTAACTTTTAAAAAGAAATGTTCGGGCAAGTATGTCACATCTTCATTCGGAGGTAGAGGCTTTAGTTTGGGCAATGGAGTGTATGAAAAATTTAAGACAGTTTCAGGTTATGTTTGCAACGGATTGTTCTCAGTTGGTGAAGATGGTTTCAGAACCAGAGGAGTGGTCAGCGTTTGCAAGTTATCTGAAGGATATCAAGAGTCTACAAGGCAGTTTCCAGAGCTCACAGCTTATTCATGTATCACGGACGGAGAATTCAAAGGCGGATCGTTTAGCACGCAGTGCCAGGCAGCAATCGTCTTTCGTCGTTCACATGGATGGAGAGTTCCCAGTTTGGTGTGCATAATCTATATGAGTCTATTCGTTTGATGACAAAAAAAAAACTTTTAACGTCAAAACTCGATTGCGAAAAGACATGTATATGCGTTACTAACTAAAAAGCTATGATAATAAATTATTATTTTATTTCATTTGAAAATTCTTATACTGCAATTATAAATTTTTGAAAATTTCTTTGTACACATATTTATTATATAGAAATAAACCTTAAAAGTCACTTAATATTCTCTTTTCAAATATATAAAATTAAAAAATTTATTCGATTAATATTTAGTTATATACTTTTTGTTTTCAACTTTATATTTTATAAAAAAATCAGATAACAACACAACATACATACAGAATTATATTTATATTTTAAAATATTTTTAGATTTTGGATAAATCTTACTATTATTAATTTTAATCAATTATCTAATTAAATAAATTAATTTTTCGTTTTTATTTTTAGCTTAATCAATCATATAAAATTTAAAAAATTATTTGATTAATATTTAGTTATATAATTTATGTTTTCAACTTTATATTTTAAAAACAAATTCAGATAACAACACAACATACACATATGAATTATATTTATATTTTAAAATTAGATTTTGGATAAATCTTACTATATATTGTTAATTTTAATCAATTATCTAATTAAATGAATTAATTTTCGTTTTTTTATTTTTAAATTAATTATATATTTTATTCATTAAGGGTAGTATTGATATTAATCGCTCTAACTTTTAACGAGCTCCGTCGCGAAAAATCACTTCGCAAATAATAGTATAGACTCGGTTAGACAATTGATGATTTAAACCGGCATACCGTATACACATGATTGATATATGACGTAAACCAACTTTTTTTAGTTATTCCACATACTGTTATGCTTATACGATCGACTAAATTTAGCCAGTTCAATCAATTTGTAGTTGCTAGTTAGGCCTACAAACCGGTGTGGTCCCTATGGGGAAGGAGCATCAGTGGCTCCAGCAGCAATAGCAATAAGCTTATTCATCATAAGTGTCATCTTCATGATAGTATTTGAAGCCACATCTCTATTTTTTCCGATCGAATTCTTCACTATGGTAGTTTGGTCTGTACAAACCATGACATCAAGTTTGCAGTGTCCGGCGATACTTTTAGCTCCCCGGCAGCACTCTTGAGAGACGATATAATATCAAGGAAGGCATCCTTGACAATCCATGAATTGGTCCTTCAGTTTAGGGTTCTCTTTTGCAGTTTTCTCGTGAATTTTCTACACTTCTCGGCATAGGACTTGGCAATGTTGATAGCCGCCCCCCACCGCTTGGAGCTACATATTGAAATAATAATAGTAATAATTAATATATCCATGATTCAGAATGAGACATGAACAAATTACCAATCACAAATCCGTAACTGCATTTATCATCCTGAATTTTTTTGATTTTCAATAAACTTTTTTTTTTACAAAGCTTATATTTAATTTAAAACGTCTCTTTTTCTTCTAAACTAATTTAATTTTAATTTAAATTTAAAACATAACTTAAAACTTCAATCGATAATTAAGAAAATAGTGTCAACTACAACCGTCTCTGAGTAACAAATGATATATATATCTACCTAATGGTTCAAAAAATTAGAATAGTACCGTGGTGGTGGCCGAAGCCGCCGGAGGATAAGCAGTCAAAGTTTTGATGCAGAAGCGTTTGTCAGTGACTTGTTGGCATATGGCGTCGATAGGTTTTGTTGAAGCAGAGACAAAGAGAAACTGTAAAAAAACTGCCACGAAAACAGCAACAAGAAAGGAAGACGAAGAAGCCATTATCCACTGCTCGTTAGAGTTCAGATTTTGGTATTGTCGTTTGTCAATTGTGGTGGGATTTATATACTTCCTTGAACGCATATTAGAGTTACAATTAGGTTAAGAAGGATTTAGAAGGTTCGACGGTTCTTAACAGTTTTTTTTCTTTCCAATCAGGCTTTTTTTAACATTAGCCCTCTAAAGTTTTTAAAAGTCAATTCTCTCTCTTTTTTCTTTATAAAATCTTTAGTTATTTATTTCAAATTAATATAATTTAAGCACATTGCTAGAAAAAACTTTTAATATAAACTAGATTTTGATTCATGCTTTAACATACGGAATTTGTTTTTATAACTCTTTTTTAGTTCATACGAAATTGAAAGTCTGTTTATTAACCCGAAAATTGTTAGTTTATTCAATCGTATTCTAATGATGAGAAAATTTGGTGAGATTATTTAAAGCTCAGTTGAGTGATAGAGATGGCTGGCATTTTACCAACAATAGAAATATACGGTGAAATCAGGATATCAAGTAGAGAGAGTTTATCTTGATAAGGAGAACCATTAATACTGGTTGGCCCTATAGTTGATATTCTGAAAGCATACTGCTGGAAAATAAAATGTCCTCTAAAAATGAAGCATTTCTTGTGGCAATTGGTATCAGGTTGCATAGCGGTAAAGAAGAATCTGCAAGCAAGAGGACTAAAAGGAGATATTTGGTGTGATAGATTGTGGCGTTCCCGAGGGAAACTATAAATCACGTGTTTTTTTAGTGTCCACCAGCACGTTAGGTATGGGCACTTTCACAGATTCCATCCAATTCAACTATCTTCTCCTATCAATCTCTATTTGCAAATATGGATTATTTATTTTGGAGAACTGAGCCTAAACTGGAATCTATCAGTTTGCTTGAATACTATGGTACATTTGGAAAGCAGGAATCTTAAGGTGTTTAGTAATCTTGATGTTGACCCAAGGGATACGTTGAAAATTGGCTGAGACAGAATCCGTATTATGGAATGATGCACAGATTGTACTTCCACAGGTTCAGGTACGACAGGTCGCCGGAAATAACCCTGGAACACGAGAAGAAAGATGGTGTTTTATAGATGGTTCATGGAAGGATAAAGATAATTTTTCCGGACAAGGTTGGTATAGTTCTTTGGAAGGATTTGATAGCCTGATGGGGGCACGAAATGTTAGAGCGAGTCAACCACCACTTCACTCAGAGGTGGAGGCGCTAATATAGGCTATGGAATGTATGAGAAATTTTACGTCAGTTCAGAGTTACGTTTGCAACGGATTGTTCCCAATTGTGTAAGATGGTTTCAGAACCAGAGGAATGGCCAGTTTTTACAAGTTATTCTAGAAGACATAAAAACCCTAAAAGACGTCTTCATCAACTCAGAGATTATTCATATACCACGAACACAGAATTTGCAGGCGGATCGACTAGTACGCAGTGCCAGGATGCAACCGTTTTTTGTCGTTCACATAGATTCAGAGTTACCGGCTTGGGCTTACGAGTCAAGATGAGAATTTTTTGATTCTTTTGATGACAAAAAATATATATATATATATATATATATATATATATATATATATATATATATTAGAGATTTTCTACTTTCCGATCTTGTCTCAAATGAAATTGAGATTGTTGCCCAAATTAATAGCTAAGGAATTAACTTAAAGCTCGCAAAATATTTGTAGTGTCTAACTATTTTCCCTATATTGTACCATATAAATAGTTTAATCTGCTTGTATTAGAGATTTTGGTAGATTAACTCTATTAACAAACAGTGTACTAAAAATATTGTTTGTTTTCCAAGTTTGAATTAATCAAAAACAATTTTGTTAAATATCTAAAAATTATTTTGTAACGAAAATAATATACTGGGAAGTAAAATGAAATTTATACTCAGCTTTGAATAAAAGACTTTTTAAAATGAAGTTATAATATGTTGAGAAGCATAACAAGTTTATAGCATTGTTTATTAAATAAATTTATTAGTTTCAATATTGATTTTTATAACAATATATAAAATTGAGACATATTCTAACAGTCATGAGTTTATGTTACGTCAAGTGGATGTCTACTAAAATTAATTATTCTTATTTATATATTACTAATATTTAAATCATTAAACTGAATTGTTTATAATAGGTTGTTCATATTACTTGAAACTTATAGAGCAAAGAAGTGGTACACAAATCTAAAACCATCAACGTATAGATGGATCGTTCATATTACTACTGGCAAGTGGAAACCCATAGAGCAAATAAGCGTTACACAAACAGATCTAAAGATCCATTAAGGTCCATCAATGTATTAAATCTATTGATTGGCACATCAAACATAAAACACACACGTATGTAACCTAAAATAGCATAGAAAAAACATGGGGCACCTTTAGAGAAAGCACACATATTACATCATAATCTTCATTACTGCCAGTTGATATCCGTTGATCCGAATCTTCAATAATTTCCGATTCTATTGAGATGCTTCAAAATTTGCTGGTGTCGATCGATGCTTGGAAATTGTACACAATGTGTCATAAGGGCAGGCGGATGTCGATCAAACTTTTGTGTAGTGTTGACCGATGTTTTCTGTGTCACAAGATCCCACATAATTTACAGGTAGTGTCGCACGCTGACGCTGGTCAGCTAATGGTGGCGAACAATACCAGTGGGAACTGCTAAACAATGTAGAAATTCCCCATCTTGGAGCTTTTCATGATTCATCACTTGCCAAAAATTATCATCTATGATAGCACTCATATGGATCTTATGTCCAACTCAAACCACCATAATGTTCACAACTCCCAAACCAAACCACGAGGGTCTAAACCCGTAATATAGTGATAAACTAAAACAATAAAATTCATTAAGAAAAAGAAAACCTCTTTTACTTCAATTGTTAACCCATCACCGGCCTTCCTCTGCAGCTGCATAGCTTCTACTCTCCCTGACTAAAGAACCACTAGTTACATCTTCTTGTGGGCTAGTTCTTGCTCCCAAGTTACCGTGCCTCACTTCAGATCGAATCGTTGGTGCTCTTTCACTAGACCCAACTCTCATTTGGTCAATCTCAACCCTCTGATGCGCTGGATCGCTGCCTTCTTCTGCATTAGAACGCTGCTGTAGTTTCAGAACATCTTCGTCGATGTCAAGATCGTCTTCCACTTTCTGACGCCGTTCCTCCAACTCCAAACTTCCTTCCTCTTCTTCTCCTGGTCTTTCCCACGTGGTAGCCAATGTGGTATTCCTCGGAGGTTCTTCTCTCGTGAACGCTCTGAAGTCGTTCCTTGAGGGCTTAACTTTCGAGCAAAATGTCTCACGGAAGTTGTTATAACACCCGCGGTCATAAACGTTGATTCTATTGTCTGATCTGTAACGGAAATTCTCATAGGTTGTCTGAACAGAATAACAATGTCAGCTATCAGATGAGAGACATTAATAAAAAAGCTCCAATAAAATAAAATAAAACTAAACTAACCTGGTTTGTGCTGATGAGGTATAAGTGGAAACCAGTAAGCCCTCCAACAAACCACAGGGATATAAAAGAATATATCATCAGCACAACAGACCAAGGTGATTCTCGCATTGCTCTCCACACAGTACCTTGATTGTTATCCATTAGAAACTTTATGTATAAAGCCGACATGGAGAACACGTAGATGCAGAGAAGAGTTGCAGATGAAACAAACATAAAGAAGAACCTATAGTTTCTCTGCCCACAACACATACAAAAAAAAACAAATGTCAAGAAACAGTTTGGTCAACACACATAGCAAGTTATGAACTTAATAATATCTCACAAGTTTAATATGTTTTTTAATAAGCTTACCACTCCAATGCATTGGCCTACCCAAGGGCAGTGGTGATCAAAACGCTCAACACAGTTGTTGCAAATGGAGCAATGTGAGCAACGAGGAGGTCGATAAAGCATGCATGTATCACAATATTTAACTCTAACGGGAACACCATAAACCATGACTTCTTTCGTCCTCGGGATTTGAACAGTGGGTGCTTGTCTTCCATCAGTTGACGCCGTTGTCTCATAGCATAGTTCTTCCTCTGGCGGATGCAAGTTTCTTGGAACGATTCCAGGATCTCGCGCAGAAGTGAGGAAGAGGAGAATCAGTACCTATCAAGACGAATGACGATTGAAGGAAGAACATTAAACCCACCCATTAGAAAGCCACCCAAAAAAAGGAAGTGAGAACTTTCACCGTCTAGCTTGTTAAACATAATACCTTTAACTTCACCTCTAAGTTAGAAAAAAAAAAAGATAACAAATCAGAAGATACATGTTGTTGCGGTGTGAGTAATTACATTTGTTTTGTTAGATTCTTAAATTAATGTGGTATTATTTTTTTTTTTTGTAACTAATTAATGTGGTATTGTTTCAAGTGAATCATACTATAAAGCATTTGTATAAGCAACATTCAAAAGAGATGACTAGTGTTTATACTAACAGGAAACACATGTAAACCAGAAAACATATATGGAAAATAAAATGAGCGACTTACAAAAAGAGTAAACAGAATCGCTACTACTAAGATGGCATCTCCTGCAGTGTTTGAGAAGAACTCGTGGCGGAGATGTGTTGCAACAAAAACAGAGAACAAAGTAACTGGAGTTATGATGAGCAACAAGGTAAACGGAAGAGACCAAGCATCTGGCCCAAATATCAATCTCCCGCCAAATAAAAACTTCTGCAATGAAAGAGGAGATGATGATACTATATTAACAGGAGATGATGATTGACCATTGAGAAAAAAATGATAATATGGTTTCATTTAAAATGCATGTCCAGGCTTTGGAGTTTGGAGAGTGAAACAGAAAGCAAATGATGATAAGAAGTTAAAAGCATATTTATAAAACTGGAAATTATTAGGAAATTAAAGGCAATAAAAAGTGTCAAACCCTAAATTCATATTTCTTGAGAAAGGCAGATAATTCGAATAATGCAAATTCCAGAAAAGGGAAAATGGAGACTATATAAATATCAAAACCTTACATTGCTTCCCTTCCAGGTTTCGTAGACCCGTCCCGCCATGAGAATCAGCGATCGGATCAGACACTCTTCGCTACTTTCTGTCGAATTGGACGATCCTCTACATTTCTTGGTTGGTACATTTCATTTCAGTCTTAAGTACGATTCCAAAAGAAACTGATGTAAATCCAGGTGGATGAGTGAATGGTTATCTCTCTCTCTCCCTTTCTATCTCACAAAATGCGATTCGTTTCTGGAGTGTGTCACCCAGAAGAAACACTAGTTTTGTTTACCTTTTCATTATGTCATCATCTATATTATTAAAGTTGAAGTACAAATTGGAGATGTTTGGAAAGAATAAATGAGATATGTTTGGAAACATAGATAGTAGAATAAATGAGATATGTTTGGAAAAATAGATAGTAGAGATGTGTACTTTCTTTTATTTACACATTTAGCCATTGTATTTTCAATAAATTAATAACAAATGAGAATTGTTTAGAAACATGAATAACATATTTAATACTATTTTTATTTAAAAAAAATTAGTCATTGTTTTTACAATAATTAAACAATCTTATTTCTATATTTCTTTTTATTTACAATTCTGACACTATATTTACAATTCTTTATGGTAAAAATAAAAACCCAAACCGAAATATAAATAGTATATTATATAAAACAATTTTTAAAAACAGTATTATTACCTTATTTAATTTAGTCAAATATAAAAATTTCAAGAGTTCAATTATAAAAAAACATAAAATTAATAATAATTCATAGAAAACTAATGCAAAAAATTAAAATTTTGAAACATGGATAAAAATATATCAGTTTTAAAATATACAAAATGGACTAATCTAATTACCTAAAACATTGTTTTGTCTAAAATAATCATAAAATAAAATTAAAATTTTATATACATATTTCAAATCAAAATAATAATTTAAAATTGATTTATATCAAAAATTGATTTAAAATATGCATATATTCAAAATTTTATTTTACTAAATATTTTACAATAACCATTATTAGAAAATGTTTTCAATAAATATAAGAAATACAACAAAAAGATTAATTTCATATACCAACTTAAATTGTGGTTTTTTATATTTCACATTAACCTTTAAGAATATAATATATGTGATTATTTATAAGATGATACATATAAAATACTATTAATTATATGATTATTTATATGATGAACCAATACAATTAATTATATGGTGACATATATATGATACATAAAACAATAATAGTGACTAGGGCTGGACGTTCAGGTATCCATTCCGGTTCGTTTCGGATTTGTTTGGGTTTTGGGTTTCCGGGGTCAAATATTTCAGCTCCATTCATATATTTCTAAATTTAAATTCGAATTATGACTAGGGCTAGGCGTTCAGGTATCCATTCGGGTTCGTTTCGAATCTGTTTGGGTTCTGTTAAATCCGTTCAGGTATTTCTATATTAATTAATATATAAATATGTCACATTGTTTAAACAAAATATCGATGTAAAATATTGTACAGTTGCGTAACAATAAGCGAGATAAATATGTTAATTGGAGAGATAATAAAACAAAACTAGAGAAACACATAGTTTACCAGAGATACTCTATATGTCGAATTTATTATAAAAAAATTACTAAGATAAATACATTCAATAATTATAAATAAATAATATATTTCATAAAAGTGAAAAATAATACCCGCGCTTTCGAAGCGCGGGTCAAAACCTAGTTCTAGGATTACTATTAAATCATTTGATCGAACGGTAGACTAAAGTACTTACAGTATCTTTGATTCAATGATTTATTCATATATATTTATCTTCATTTATTACACAAATAGTTTATGACAAGTTGACAACCATCACTTCCAAAATATAATAATATAAATAAAAACAGAAAATAAAAATAATAATATAACAGAAATAATAATGATAATAATAATAATAATAATAATAATAATAATAATAATAATAATAATAATAATAATAATAATAATAATAGACTCCGGTCATAAAACAAATACTATAAACGTCATAATATAAATATTATAAGGTCAAATCCACAAATATCGATAACATCTAGAATAAAGAAAACAACATAAAATCTAAATTTAAAATAAGAAATAACATAAACGATAAAAAAAGCCAAAGGTCCAAAAGTCAGTAGTGATAAAAGCCCAAAAGCATCAGTTTGATATAATCACTCCTACTCGTCGGTCTCTCCTGAACGGAAAAATAAAAAAGGGTGAAAAATATGAGGATATCTCAGTGAGGTATGGGATGCTAAACCGCAAACCAGTAACTTAATTTATAGCATTACAAAAATGTAGTCTAACTCTAGCATAACACATACATAGTGTCTATTACACTATATGGAACAACAATCAATGCGCTATTATACACTACAAATTTTCTCATAAAGATATATACATATATTCGAAGCGTCGCTAATACAGTCTGTTTCTGTACCCCGTCCAACATAGCATCAAATACAAACATCTCTGCACCACGCCCTAAACAGCAACGTCGAAGCTCAAACGTCTCTGAGCTCACACCCATAACACACCGTAGTGTTGAAGCCCAAACATCTTTGAACTCACTCCCTCTCACATAATCCATACTCATAACTATGTATATACATATATAACAGTCCTCATCATCAATCATTTCAATCAATCTTTGAATCCTCTATTATCATATTTCCGGTTTAAAAGTCACTAATAATAACAATCAAGCAAGACTCTCAAACAGACTCGATCCACAGAGACGAAACATGTTTTGAAACTAAACTTTCCATAATGGTAGTACTAAACTAGATCATGATTTAACGGAGTAGCCCTCAACTTAGCAATGATTATAAGTGGTATCGATGAACCCCAGCTGCTCAAATAGGCTCCAAAACTTAAACCAAGACGAAATATCGAGTCAGAACGCCATTCGAACAGTTTAAAACGGATCTGGTTGAAGTCTACGAAAAGGTTAACCCACTGGTCAAATGTCAACCTGGTCAACCTTTGACCAGAAATCAATTTGACCTAACCGACCGGTTTATCCTACCCAAAATCAATTTATTTTAACCAACCAGTTTACCCTAACCGAAATCCAATTGATTACTGGTCAAACCAATCCGGTTGACCGAGTCACTGAGTTGATTCACCGAATCGACTCGGCCATGTTGACTGAGTCACCGGCGACAACAGAGGAGGAAGACGGCTTACCGGCGGCGGACGGTGGCACGGCAGTGACGGAGAATGGTGGCGCGGCAGTGGCGGAGGATGGTGGCGCGGCAGTGGCGGAGGGCGGCAGCGCGTGTTATGCACTTGCAGTGGCCACAAAACCTCAGGAGGCGCGTGTGGCTTCGCCTGAGATCCGATTGCGGCGTGGTCGGTGGCTACGACTTTGTCTTGACGAGAGGAACACGATGGTGGCCTTGCATGCAAGTGATTCTCAATGGTTGGGAAGTTATAGTCGATTTACCAAAAAGGTCGAAACTAAACTTGAAAACACATGCAGTTCCGGTGATTACCTAGATCGGTCGTGACAAGGTGGACGTGATCATGGCGTTCGGTTGCTCCGGCGACACAGTCTCTGCAAAATGATCACACTTCCTCGGCTCACTCTCTCTCTCTCTAAAAACTTTTCTTAATGTTATAGTGAAGAAAACAAAGTGGAGAGGTAGGTATTTATAACAATATACTTTGGGCTTCTAGAAATGATTTTGGGCTTTGACGGGTCCCGTTAGGCTAGCATTTCAATTTGGGTCATTACATAGTTAATACTAGAAAAAAGAAAATTTATAACAAAAATTTCCTTGAAATACCATATTTTTAAACAAGAAAAAATATTTAAATTGTAATCAAATTACATTGAATACTAAATTCTAAACTATAGTAACTGAACTCTAAACTCAGATATAATATATATTCAATATATAATATATTATTTACATTTATTCTAAACTAGTTTTTATATTTAATTAATCAGACAGTTATAAATATAGGTATCTTTGTCATTTTACCTTTTAATATTACTATTTTGTAATTCTATGTGTTATTTTGTAATTTATGTGTTATTTTGTAATTAACAGATATTAGTTTTAATATTATATGAAGGTATTTCTATTATTTATTTTATTTTTTTATATATATACTCTTATTTGCAAAAAAACAATTTCACATTCGAATTATTACTTTGAAAGTTAAAATAGTTTATATTGTTGTTGTCTTTAGTGAAACAATAAATTATAAATTGTTAGATTTATTCTACAATTAATTTTAATTATATTTTAATACAAATATATATTTTTATCTCTTAATATAAATATATATTTTCATATCTTGATATATTGATATATCATGGATGAATAATAAACGACAAGAGTTTATGTATTAGAATATTATTAAATATATTACTATCTTGTAATTTTGTAATTCATAAAATTCATGTGCCATTAAGTTACCCTATCAGTAACTTGTTATATATTTGTTTAGATAATGATAAGCTATAGTATATCAAATCTTCATTTAATTTTGTATTGCTATTGCAAATATTGTAGGAGAAATTTCACTTTTACCTCAATTTTTGTGTCACTATTCTTGTTTATCTTCGTTAAAGAGATATTTTCACAAATACTTTTTTTTATTAAAGACACAAAAGACTCTTCCACCATTGCTTTATAGATATATAAATATAAATAATGATTTAAATAAATGACAAAAACATATACTATAGATTGAGCTCGCCTTTACGAGTAAATGCTGTAAGCAGTCCGTCTTATGTATGGAGCAGTATCTCTGCTGCAAGGAAACTTCTATTATTGGAGATAAGACAAAAGATTCATTCTGGATATGAAGTAAAGGCGTGGGAGGATCCATGGATACCAATGACACCTGCTAGACCGGCGACATCGGTAGCACCAGTGATGCATCCAAATATGAGGGTCAGCGATCTCATTAATCAAGAGTCAATGGAATGGGATATTGGCTTGCTGGAGCAATATGTCAATCCGGAGGATATATCTCTCATAAGGAGTTTAGCCATAAGTACAACTCATCGAAGAGACACCTATTGCTGGAACTACACAAAGAGTGGCCAATATACGGTAGAATCTGGTTACTGGGTTGCTCAAAATCTCTTAAAGGATGACCAAGAAAATGACGTCTCAGAACCCAGTATTACCACGCTTCAAGCCTTTGCTTGGAAAATAAGGGCGCCAACGAAAATTTGCCATCTTATATGGCAATTGATAACGGGTCACGTGGCAGTAACGAGGAATCTAGTTAGGCGTACATGAGATGCGATAACTACTGTCCAAGGTGTGGGGAACCAGAAGAATCAGTAACCCATGCTATTTTCGAGTGTCCCCTGCCCTACAAGTTTGGTCATTATCATCTGTTCCAACAAGTACATACATTTTTTCAGCACAAAGCATCTATACTAATATGGATTATCTATTATGGCGGAAGAACAACATAGATGGACCAGACCAAGACAAGTATCCTTATCCCTGGATAATCTGGTACATATGGAAGGCTCGAAACGACAAACTCTTCAGGGGAATAGATAGAGATCCACTGGAACTAGTGAGATATGCGAAAAGTGAATGTCAAGCATGGTTTGATGCAAACAAGGTGATACCAGTGGTGCAAGGGCCTGAGATTGAAGACCAAGCCATAAGCTTGGATAATATATGTTTGTTAGATGGATCATGGACGTCTCAAAGCCAATTCAGTGGATGTGGATGGGTCTGGATGGACAGTGGCGGGAAGATTGAACTAATGGGAACACGAAATATTCCAAGACGAGAATCAGCTCTTCATTCTGAAGTAAAAGCACTGCGATGGGCGATGGAGAATATGCTTCAACACTCAACATGCCAGCGTTTCGGAACAGATTACAAGGAGCTCATTGCTATGATTAAGGACCCCGCTGCTTGGCCAAGCTTTGCGACGGAGCTGGAGAGGATAGAGACGCTTCTAATATGCTTCTCAGACTTTGATATCTCATACGTGCCAAGAACACACAATCAGTTCTCTGATTTTTTTAGCAAAAACAGCTAGATCTTTCCATAGGGAGTTACTTTTCATTGGTTGTTCTATTCCGGTCTGGTTACCAAGACCACCTCAAGTTTGAGTAATAGAATAGCCGTTTGCCGTAAAAAAAAATGACAAAAACAAAAAAAAATATTTTAAGTTTTCATTTTGAAATTCGATTTTTTGAGACTATTTTAAAAAAAATATATATTAACTTTTAAATATTTTATAAATACATTTATTAAAATCATATACTCCACCTTCCTAAACTTCACCCATCAAATCTAAAGCTTAAGGCTTTGACTGGTAACTTTGAGGAATGGCGGAATGGTGTATGAAATGCAGTTTCAGAAATACTTTACCAGTTAACAAAATATTGTGGAATAAAAAAAACGCAGAAACACAGGTTTGTGCTTTTTCTAACAAAAATATTAAGAGAAATTTCATTAAGTGAAAAAGTGAGTTTTAGTAGATTATGACGGAATATTTTACAAAATTGACACTTTACATATTATAAAATTATATGCTAATACTATCTTAAAATTTAAAATACATATCAATAATATTTTTAATGATAAATAATTATGTTGTAAATAAAGTTATTATATAATTTTTATATTATTAATGTCAATCTATTATTAAAACATATTTAAAGATAAGCTAAATATTTATAATAAGAACTAAATAGTTTTAAACAAATTTTACATTTTGTAATAATTAGTCTAATTATTGATATGTCGTTTTTATTATAAAAATTTAATACCATACAAAATAGTTTGATCAATTTAATATGTATTCGACCATTCCGCAAATTTTAAAATTTTCAGCGGCTTAATAAATGTTTTCCGCAACTTAACTATTTTTGTGTGATTACACAATGGTTATGAATCGGAGCTTAAGTGTAGATTAGTTAATCCTAGATTTATTTATAAATTTATATTTAATTATTTAAAACTAAATATAAATGTGGTTAATGTAAATATGAAATGTAGTACTTTAAGTAATTTATCAATATTGTAAAATCTACAAACTAAGCTAAGAGCATCTTTAATGGTTATCCTTATTTTTTCTCAAAATGATATAATCACAAAATGAATTTCATTTTTCTCCAATATTTTCTCTACTTTTCCCCTCAAAAATAATTTCTAATATATTATTAATTTAAAAATAATATTTATTATTTTTATAAAGCTTACAAATTTAAATATTCATTATGTACATAATTTTATTTTCTAAATAAACAAGGATTTATATAAACTTATATTTATATCATGAAAGTATAATAACTTCTTTAGTGTATAAAACATATATTAAAGATAAAAATTATATAAAATTTTAAAGACTAATTTATAAATAAAAAACTTAACACAAAGCAGGAAAACATTATTCAAAACTTATTTTCTCTCAGATGATACACCGTTTTCCCTCATATTTTGATACATTTTCTCCAAATATGATACCACTGGAAATTGTCTAACAAAAAAATAAGTATAGCGCATCTGTAATCTATTCTATTAAAATAGAAGTCACAACCTCATTTCATGTGTGATTTTTTAATTTAGACCATCTCTTAGAAAATTACTTAAATAAATTTTTGTATACATATTTGAATTACTTTAACTATTCTAAAATAATTAAATAGATACTCCCATATTTTCTCTGAATAAGATCTGAATCAAATCATTTCATATCTTTTTATTTACAATATAAATATAAATTACATTTTTCATTAAAGAAAACATTTTAAAATATTTAAATTTCGTTTTTATTTATAATATAAATATTTATTTTTTCACTTAAACAAACCTCTTAAATATTTAATTATTTTGTAATTATTAAAATATAAATATATATATATATCATTTTTAAAAAATAAACTTTTAAACATCTAATTAATTTTATAATTATATTAACCTCATGTACAATTTTGTCTTAAATTTCTGATACTAATTTAACATAATATATTTCAAATAAATCTTTCATCTCTAACAGTTGGGATTTGTTAATTTATAATTTTGTACCACAATGTTGAAAATATGCTATTAATATAAATGACATGTCTGAAAATACTATTTTCAAAGTTCTTTCAGTTCTGTTATTAAATATAGTGACCGATTTAGTTTTATTTTTCAATTATATAAATATATGGCTGTTTTGTTTACAAAAAGATAATCAAACATATTTTTATATAGACCATATTCATATATAATCGGTGATGTAATTGTTTTTGCTTCTTTTATCTTGTGCAATGTTGAATGTGCAATAGGTGTTGTACCAATTTATGTCATAAACATAAATAAGATATGAATGATTGAAAAAATATATTTCATTTGAACATTTTTGTTTTCAGTATGGTTATTATCAAATATAGTTATAGGTTTAAGTGTTAATTATATAACATGATGTATGATAGATAAAGAATTGCAAATAAAAGTTTTACAATGAGAGATTATTTGCAAATAATCTAAGAGTTTTGGAGTGAAAAACCTAAACCACCAATAGACAACATAAAAAAACCTCAAAAACAGATAATAAAGAGAAAATTCAGGTTTAAAGGACAAAAACAAGCACAATGCATTAAAATTTTTGGTTTAACAATTTAAATGAAGCAGATGTTTTATACTTACACTTAATATATGTTATTCAGTCAAAGATTTAATTCATACAGATAATCTGATTATTATATATGTATGAACTAAACCTAAAATACAAGTATAATCGTAAGAATATTAATATCTAAGTTAATAGTAAATTTAACATAATTTGTCATAAATATCACATAATATAATTAAATAAGAGAGATATCACTAATAATTTGAAACTATAAATCAAATTACTGCATGTAAACTATAAAATTGTTGTCTTTGAAAATAGATATCATATTAAACTATGAATAATATGATAAATACTAAAATTATATACCACTAATCATGTAAATCAAATATTTATATGTATAAAATGAAAATAATCACTCGCACGATTGTGCGGATCAAGATCTAGTTTTGCGTTAAACTGATCCACACCGATCTAAGGGATTATGATAAAGATGTTGGTCAATATGTTTTGTTTCCGAATATCGTTATGCTATCTGAAACAACATATATGTCTACAGTGTGACGTAAGTAACTTTTTGTTTTAGCAAAAAAAAAGTAATTTTTGTTGCATTTTTTTACGATGGTTATCAATAAAAATCAAAGTTACACTTCACAAAAATTTAGATTTTCTGTAAAACGAGAATCCTGGTAAGTGGTAAATAGTGAAAATAAAAGCAAGAAAAAGAAACATAATAAACATATCAGATTTTCTAAAATATATACACTACATGAATATTTCTAAACTTTTAAGCAACAAAAATTATATTTTGTAAGAAGCTTTATCACATAAATATACAAATGTATTAATAATTTTTAATTTTAGTTGTGACTTTGAATTAATAATACTATACTAATAAAATATTTGCCAATTTTTTGGTATCCACGCATGCAGACACAAAACACATAGTTTATAAATGTGAATAAAGAAGCATAGAACTAGAATCACCGGTGTGTTGAATCTTTTTTGTTTGTCGGCAGTGCTGAATCTAATAGTAGGTGAGTTAAACATTATGATTAACACAAGTTAAGATACATAACTTAGTGAACTTTATCAAAAGAATTGTTGATTATCCACATTTTACAATAATCAAACAAAATTCGAGTCTATTGATTTATAAAAGCATTAGTGCCATGTTAGTGGAAAGATGGTAAAAATCATATTATGTGCTGTAAACCATAAACATATAATATTGTATTTTTATATGTCTCGTGCGATTATCCTGAAAATCTAACATTTTCATTTATTCTTTTCAAATTTAATTTTTACAGTTTTTCTTGATTGTTTTATGTTTTGCAGACTGTACAATTTGTCTCAATTGAAAATTTATGTTTGTTGTATGACCTACAGTTTCCAAATGATCGATAACTTTGGTTATACTAATATGTTTGTTATAGGCTTATAAGTAATTTCAGCAGGGTAAAAACTAGGTATGAGTGTTTTTACACCAAACTGAACTCTTTACCTATCCACACCGAAAATCTTAAAATCTATTCCGAAAAATTATATAAAATATCCTAACGGAATTTATGAGTTTGGTATTTTAGAGTTTGGATAGAATCTGAACTGAACCGAAATTTGAAACAAAAACTTAAAATGTATAAAATTAGTTAAATATGTTAATGTTTAATATATGTTAAAGTGCGAACATTAATGTCTCTAGATCTTAACTTATTTAACCAACAAATTTTTTTACTGGGTTGTTAACACATCTTAATTTTCTCCAATGATTTAAATTTATATATTTACAATAGTAACAAATAAATATTTTGAAATATTTTATACGACATCTTTAAACTTATTTCTCAAAATAACAAACAAATATTGTCATATAAAAAAACTTTAGTTTTCTCTAATATCATTTCTTTATTTTTGAATAGTAAAAAAATTGTTGAAGTAACAAAAAATAGAATTTTCATATTTATGTACAATTTAAAAGTTTATAAACATTTAGTTTTAGAAATAAGTTAGTGGCTACTGGGTGGTCACAGATTAGTAATAAAATTTTAAAATTTTGTCGTCTTTTATCAGCTTTTTAATTAACAAAATTTTCACTAAATCCGGATTGAATTATATACGAATTACCAGATTTATATGTTCAACCATGGATACAGATCAGATACGAAAACAATGAATATTTATTTTTGAACATAAATATATACATCAAAAATTTAAAAATAATATAATATCAATTAACAATTTTACCCAAATGGGTCAAAATCTAGTTTTTTTTTGGTCAACAGTCAAAATCTAGTTATCATTTGTTTCCGCCTGTTTTGTAATTTATTTTATCTTGTATTCTTCTAAGTTTTTTAATAATACTATTAAATAGGTGAAAAAGGATACGTTTTCAGTCGAGGCAAGACCATGTGCTCACTCACATGCGGTCTTCTCTTCTTCCCCTTTCTTAATTTTTATTTTCCTCTGCATTGATTAGCTCAGAACTTCACAACCCCAACAGACAAACAAAATCAACAAGTAGAAGTAACAAAGAAACAAGGACAAGAAACCGGAAGATTCTCGTACGGTTTCATCTCTCTCTACACTTTGTTCAAGAGAGAGAGAGAGGAAAGGATCCACAAAAATGAAGGAAGGAAACGACGGGTTTGTCCGAGCAGATCAGATTGATCTAAAGAGCTTAGATGAGCAACTAGAGAGACATTTAAGCAGAGCTTTGACTTTGGAGAAGAACAAGAAGAGAGATGAAGAAGAATCCGCCGCCGCCGTCGCCATCGGAGCCTCCGCCTCCTCCTCTCCCGCCCCTGCTCTCAACGGCGGTTTCGTTGGGCAGAGGAAACAGAGGCTTGAGTGGGAGATCGATCCTTCTAAGCTTATCATCAAGACTGTACTTGCACGTGGCACGTTCGGTACCGTTCATCGTGGTATCTACGACGGTCAAGATGTCGCGGGTAAGTCAACTAACCGTCGTTTTATTTTATCTTCCATCGTTCTAAATATTTCCCCTTTTGATGACTTAGTAACTGCAAAGTGTTTGTTGACGTTGAAACGTTTAGTCTTACAGTTAAATCAGATTTACTAAATGTTACAACATTGAGCCGTACTCTGTGGCTATTTTTGGGTTTTTTCTTACAGCTTTTTACTTGAACAAAAAGTTCTAAAGCTTGTCAGATTCATCTACTTCTGAAAGGAAAAAAAAAAGAAGAAAAACTTAATCAAGTTTGCTAAATTAATTTAGTTTATTTCGTTAGTGGGTAGAAGCAACTCTTGTGATCTCCGTGAAGCCGACACGGGTTTTGCTATCATAAGTTTTTTCAGCTACTTGAAAGGCCTACTTGGCTAATTATGATTCTTGCTTTGTGGATCTCTTTCATGTGATTCCAGCTGTTGTTGTCCCAATCTCTCTTTTTCAAGAATTTAATTTAAAGAGAAAAGAAAAAAAAATGAATAGCTAATAGATTCCATGAATGCAATTATTAAAAGAAGCTTTATTACTGTAATTAAATTGAGCTAATCATTGTGGTAAAACTGAGCAGTGAAGCTGCTTGATTGGGGTGAGGAAGGGCATAGATCAGAAGCTGAGATTGTGTCTTTGAGGGCAGATTTTGCTCAGGAGGTTGCTGTTTGGCATAAACTGGACCATCCAAATGTTACCAAGGTTCATATTTTACTTATGCAGTTACCCTTTTGTTACAATCATTGCCAGATATTGATGGTGAGGATATAATTGAAATTTGTAGTTCATTGGAGCTACAATGGGTGCATCAGGGTTACAACTACAAACAGAGAGTGGTCCACTAGCAATGCCAAACAATATATGTTGTGTGGTTGTTGAGTATCTTCAAGGTGGTGCTTTGAAATCCTTCTTGATCAAGAACAGAAGAAGAAAGTTAGCATTTAAAGTTGTTGTTCAGCTCGCTCTTGACCTCGCTAGGGGGTATTAGCATCCTTCCTTTTTCTCCTCATTTTGTTAAGTAGAAGAAGCCTTTTCTATAATTAAGTTTGCTTTTTCAGGTTGAGTTATCTTCATTCACAGAAGATTGTTCACCGTGACGTAAAGACAGAGAACATGTTGTTAGACAAAACCCGGACTGTCAAAATCGCTGATTTCGGAGTTGCTAGAGTTGAAGCATCTAACCCTAATGACATGACAGGAGAGACTGGCACACTTGGCTACATGGCTCCTGAGGTACGGTACTACTGAGATAATGGCATCATTAACAAATTTAATATTTATACAAAACCAACTTTGGTTTGCAGGTTCTCAATGGAAACCCTTATAATCGAAAATGCGATGTGTATAGTTTTGGTATCTGCTTATGGGAGATATATTGCTGTGACATGCCATACCCTGATCTCACTTTCTCTGAAGTCACTTCAGCTGTCGTCCGACAGGTAAATAGTTAAGAGTTGTCTTAATCCGTCATTAAACTATAACCACACATCTATATGCAATATGGTATTATGATCGGTACAGAACCTGAGACCAGATATTCCGAGGTGTTGCCCGAGCTCGCTGGCTGCTGTGATGAAGCGATGCTGGGATGCAAATCCAGATAAGAGACCGGAGATGGACGAAGTTGTGCCAATGCTGGAGAATATTGATACGACTAAAGGAGGAGGGATGATCCCTGTTGACCAGCAACAGGGTTGCCTCTGCTTCCGAAGGAAACGTGGTCCTTAAGTGCTATATCTAAGATCATTCAAAACTCAAGATTTGTGTCCTGTTTGCTTTCGTCTTTTCTTTAATTATTAATCCAGAAAGAGAAAGGCTTGTGAGGGTTTTAATGGTGGCTACGTAAAGTATGATATGTTCTTCATATTCTCTTAAACTTTTTTTTTTTTGTTTTTGCTCTGTTGGTGAGATTTTCTTACTATATTAGCGGTCACGTGTACCATCTACGCATATATTTTACTCGGTCGATGATATGACTAAAAGTAAGATAGTTTGGTTTTAGCTTTAGCTTTAGCTTCATTGAAGAACAGATGGTGCCAATCTTCATATTGTTTCATAACGATACAACAACGCCTTGGCTTTCGAAATTTGGCAGAATTGAATGGTGATCCAAGTTTCCAAGTAGATGATTCTGGTAGAGTTTGCTTGCTTCTTCTCTTGTGTCTCTCAAACTTAATCCTGAATCTACTGAATATTACTTGTAGAGTGAATACATTACAACTTTAGATATCGAAACACACAACTGGCGTTGACAGGAAAAAAAAGACACAACTGGCTTAATCCAAATTATACTATTACAGACTCACGTCTAAAGCTAACCGAACTCAACACTCACTCCATAGTTATTTATAATAAACGAATCTAAACAATAAACCCATGTTCGGAAATTCGTTAAGCGCTACGGATCTGGTACACACAGGCCTATTCGAAAAATCGCAAAAAGTCAGAGAGTATGCAAGGAGAATTTTTTTTTTTTGATTAATCAAAAAGGTGATCTTGAGGCTATGGCCAACCGACTAATCTCCTCTGAACCCGGAACCAGCCTGCGTCTGTGTATTCAAGAGACCTAAGTCATTTCGTAGCCGGATCCGTATTGGGGCCAAAACTCTCTCCAGACCATTAGACCAACTTGCGCTGGTTATGCAGGGAGAAATTTATTGCAGTTTATATGTATAATACCCTAATTTATACATATAAATTATCATTTTAAGTTATAATCGGTATACATTTATGGTTTCATACTTGTACAGCAAATTTAAGTAACCAAATTGGTCCTTATCGAATCGTAAATTGGGCAACGGAGGGCAGATTAATTTTAGAAACTTAACTGCGTTGCCTATATATTTATAGTTTCATACATTCATAAAGATTCTTGGAAAATTTGTGGTTTTAGGCCAAAAAAACATTCCATTAAACTAATCTCATATACTTTATGTTTCATTAAGCTAATTATTTTTAAAATGGCAGTACTGCCCGTAATTTCAATTATAAATTCAAAATTACAATTAACAAAACAATTGTTAAATATCAAAATATAAATTTTAGTGAAAGTAATTAAAACTAAAAAACATTAAAATCCCCGAATAAAAAAAAACACTTAACATTGAAGGTTTTTTTCCAATGGGTTTGATCGATCTGTTATCATCCGGTCGATCTGCTTACTCGATCCTGATAAATATGCAGAAAACAACAAAAAACCGCGCATATACTGATCGAGCAAGCCCACAAAATTTTGAACTTGGCGTGAGAATGATCACTGGTGGACATTCTGATGAATTCATCAAACCCAATAATAGGTAGATAACTCAATTCCAAATCAATATCCGTTTCTTCAAAACCAAAACCCTCTATAACAATTTTCTGTAACTGTTCCAGAGAGCAGCTCAATTCCAAAACAAGTAACCTTCTCTTTTCTTTTCATTAACAGAAAAACTCCAACCTCAAACTACAACAAATTTCCAAACACCATATAAAGCATAAATATAGATATGAAACATGGTAGAAACAATGTGAATTTTTTTGTGAACAATCAATGGACTATAGAAGATGGCGTGAGAAAAAGCTTAGAGCATGATTTGTTTTTATTTTTATTTTTGTGTAAAATTGAGTTTTTAATATATGAAAACTGAATAGTTCTAAATATTTTCTCCCGTATTTTTAGAAATGATTATTTTTATCCGTAGAATATGTATTCTACAATATGTAGAATAGATTAAGCGCATAATATGTATTCCAAATGATTTTAGATTACTATTATTTACGTAGATCACATATTTTTAACATAGTAGATTCCATGAAAAAAGTGAATTTCATTTTCTATTATTTTTTGAATTTTTTTTGTTTGTAAAACTATTTATTTGATTTATTTTCAAAAATTGTACAAAATAGAAATTAGACTAATGAGACATAGTTAGTGTTTTTTGTCCTAGAAAAACAAATTTCCCATTCTTTACAGCTAAAGTGGTTAATGCAGCTTTGAAACCTGAAAAAGGAACAGAGGTCGACCCTCATTACATGCGCACTCTAATGTAACTTTTTATTCATTTATTTAATAAGGGTAATATCGTAATTTTGTGGTCGTCTTCCTCCTAAAATTTTTTTATTTCTGTCTGCGGCCGCTATTGTTTTAACTTAAAACTCCTGAGGATCTCATCATATAATCAAGTAGATCTAACATTTATATAGTAAAACACATATTACTAACGTTTTTTCCAATCCAAAATTAACAAATCTAAGTTTTTCCTAGTGTTTTTACGAGATTTGAACAAAACACGATTTCTTATTCCATGTTTTAAGTCAAAACTACGCAGGGTACTATTCAATACAACTGAATTTATCATAATCGCTACATTCATCATCCGTGGAGCATTTAAGCAGCCGCAAAATTGGAACATAATTAATTTTCTTAAACCAAAGGGAACTGTAAGAAAGAAACAAATTTACATATAAATAATTTGCTTAGTTGTAATATTTCTTTTAAGAAAATTATTTGAAAGTCCAAATAAAAGACATGGGTTTACGATAATTACAAAGCATAAAAACTGTTAAGATATGAAAATTTCTTTATAAAAAATAATTACAAAAGTAAATTTTCCTTAAAAATAAACAATATTTGATAATAATTTTCTTTTTTTACAAAATCATAAACATAAAATATTTTATGGTAATTCCATTTTTTATAAATCAAAAATAAAATACTTACATTTATATATGGAAGTAAAGTCTTTTATCATTTTTTCACCAAACCCAAAAAGATAAAAAAAAATATATTAAGTGTTTTTTTTTCGCTTCTCCTTTTTGATATTGTTCATTAAAGATTATTTTTGTCATCAACATAACATATTTAATTAAGACTCGGCGAACCAAGCTAGTAACTCTATGTCCATGTGAAACAATAAAAGATGACTATTTTTTAGCACTGCGTGCAAGACTATCTTCTCTTGTATTCTGCGTTTAGGGTATGAGTTCTGTGTGAGTAAAACTCTCCTTCAGGAACTGTATGTCTTCTAAGTATGTTTGAAAACAGGAAATTCTTCTGGTTCTGAAACCATATTCACCAATTGAGAACAATCAGTTGCAAATGTTACATGAAACTTTCGTAGATTCTCATATTGTCCATTACCAAGATGAGGGATTCTATTTCTGAGTGAAGGGGTGAGAGGTAGACTCTCGTATTCCTTGCCCACATTAGCATCAAATCCTTCTAGTGTAATGTACCATCCTTGATTTAAATGAACATCCTTGTCTTTCCAAGAGGTATCTATAAAGCACCATCGGCCCGAAATTTGAGGTAAAATTGCCATATCCTTCTCTCTAGATTGGGACACCCTTTGAGTAAGTTCTGCATGTGCCTCATTCCAAAGTGTTGATTTTGTTTGTGCTAATTCAAGAGTATCTCTAGGGTCTACATCTATGTTGCTGAAAACCATATTGTTTCATCTTTTCCAAATGTACTATAGAATCTATGCAAACTGATGATTATTCACGTGAGATGTAGTCCTAAGAACAAGTGGTCTATATTTGTAAATATTGATTGCATAAGAAGTACCCTATATTCGATGTGATCTTTGAGATAGTCCAAGTTTAAACAACTGGGGAACATTAAAAATTTACATGATTTATTGATTCCTCTTCTGCTCCACATTTTGCACACTATCACATTGAATACCTCTTTCTCGTAATCTTTTCTTAACCGGTAGACATCCTGAAGTTATTTTCCATAGGAAATTTTTTATCTTAGGTGGGCAACGGATTTTATAGGAAAATTCTTTTCAAGTAGTGAAATGTGGCCCATACACTAGCAGCACCTTCCTGAATTATGATACATCCTTGCTACTTGATAACCATATTTGACTGTGTATTTTCTGCTTTCAGTAAAGTGCCGCCCATCCATATTAATCAGCTGGTTCCAACTCAATAGGATATTTACTATAATTTTTGCGTCGTCCGGATACACCAAATATCTAATTGCTTGTACATTCCAGGTTCGTGATGTAGTACTGATGAGAGAACCCACAGTAAGATCATGGTAAATATTTTGCTGATTACTATTTGATGGTCTTAGGCGAGTCGTTGCGAGCCAAGGTTCGTTCCATACTAAAATGGATGATCAAAGATCTAGCTGAGACAATATTGTGACATCCATATATGTGAATACGATCTGAATCGGTTCATGAGTGATGTATTTCTGAAATACTGTCCTTTAAAAACATAAGAAAAATAATGTATTAGGTTTCTCAATCAGACGCCATAAATTGTTTTACTAGCATAGTCGTATTAAAGTATGTATGTTCTTTAAAGACTAATCCTCCGTTATCCTTATGGTGATATAATTTATCTCATGATTGCCAATGCATACCTTTAACATTTCCCCTGAGGTCTACCAAAATTGGGAAATCGCACTCGTCAGTTTCTTGTTACTGTCTTTGGTACTCGAAAAAGGACATGACATGGTTTGGTAATGCGGTAACCACTGAATTGATGCTCACTTCTTTTTCTCCTTTAGTGAAAAATTTTAAAATCAACCCATTAACTATGTTGTTAAGTATTTCCTGAACAAATAGGGAAATACCATGCAAGCCAATTTTCGGAGATTTGGATTCTTCAACCGAAATGCCTTTGGAGGAAGGTCACTGCTATGAAATTAAAAATTTCAGTTTAAATCCTACAGCAGAGCGTGTTATGTTGACAAAGAACCAATATCATCTTAATCTCAATAACTCCTCTGTCATTTTGAAGATCGATCCAATCCTCAAGTCCAACTTTTATTTTTTTTCAAACTTCATTGACGTCTATCTTGGCTTAGCCCATCCTAAGTTTTGTATTTGTATGTTTTCTATTAATGTCTAATTTATTATAATTTGAAAGTTACCAAGTTACCGTGAATCTATTAATATTTTAGTGAGGACTGTCTAAACATGATTAAATGATTTTTTCATATGAAGCAGATATTTACGGGACTTGGGTAGGAGTAAGACTTCTTAAAGAATATATGACGGAACCTACTAGCGGGAACAATGGTTTTGTCGATCATAAAATTCGTTTCTTTGTAGTAGATAAAGAGTAAGTATTCGACATTTATAAAATATAATTGACAAATTTTGTAGCCATCATATGTGTTGAAATTCCTTTTATTTCACTATTTACAGTAATGTCGTCATTGAGTGTGTTTCTTATAGAACACTTGCTCACGTTTTCAAGATTTACGGAATTCGACAGATGCAAAGATTGTATTCTGTGTTTTACAGTTTTGACAAATTAATTGGAGAGTAGGTAATGTACTGTAATAATTATTTAAAAATAAAAAGCGATGAGGCCACTACAAGAAAACAGATATTTAACGAGGGCCATTTTCCTTGTTAATTCCTCGTAAAAGGATGTTTACGAGGAATTAACGAGGAAAAGTGTTTCGTCGTTTATCGTCCGTCGTAACCAAACTTTCTCGCCATTTCCTCGTAGACTAGCGAGTCCACTATTTCCTCGTAAAGACGAAGTTAATATTTCGTCGTAAGTTCCTCGCCGCTATTCCTCGTAAATCACTCGCGGGCTTTCCTCGTAGAAACCACGCGGAACACCCGTCGTTACTTACACGTAAGATCCTTGAAAATAAATCCTCGTAAATTCGATGTAACTTTCTTGAAAAGATTCCTCGTGAATTCCACGTAGAGTCCTTGAAATATTTTCCTCGTAAAAACCTCGAAAGGCTTTCCTCGTAAATTCCTCGGAAATCTTTTCGTCGTAAATAACTCGTAGAGTGCCAATTTTCGAATTAATAAAAATATTATTTGATAAATATAATAATTATTAATTTAATAAAATAAAAGTATTTAAATATTGGGTTTATAAATTAAATAAAATTCAGAAGCAACAAAATATTTTATATATAATTAAGTTTTGGATTTTATAATACATAAACCGAAAAAAACTAAAAAAACTAAGGCTCGTTCATCGCCTCGTAGAATTCCTCGCTCCTCCTCGTAACATCCTCCTCATTATGTGTGCCCGATGACTCGCCTGGAATGGGATTTTGTTGTTTCATGTTCGTCAACAAAGCTTCCCATTCCGAATTTGTGGACGCTATAACGTCGATGAAGGCCTCGAGTCCACTCACACGTTTTTGGTCGCGCCCAGCTCGAAACACAACTGAGTGACTTCTTTGGTCTGTCTCTGAGCATAAGACGATGTCGCTCTCGGGACATCATTGACGGAACCGATCCCCAACGTACGTCCCTTTTTCTTAAGGGCAACCTTAAAAACAAAAAAATTATATTTGTTAGTTAAATTTAAAAGGTAAATTTAATGAATTAATAATTAAAAAGATATAATGTTAAAAAATTTACCTCCTCGTAAATCTTATCCACTTCAGTTGTGGATAAGGTAACTGGTAATCCGTCGGCGGACTGCTGGGTCAGCTGAGTCTGGCGCTCCTCAACCCGAGCAATTACGTCGTTGTAGATTTGCTCGGACTTGCCATCTAAAAACTGGCCTGCCTTGTTCTTGTGGGTCCGCTCGTAAAGTTCCGGAAGAGTCGGGAGACGTCCCAACTCTTTGGCCTAAAAACATTTAAGAAAATTGTTAGAAATATATTTAATTATATTAAAAATAATAATTAAAAAATTAATTATTTAATTACGTACCATTTGCAAACGGACACCGGCATGGGGTTTTTGGCCCGTAGAGTGTTGCATCGAGCCGTTACCGTGCTCGTCTACCGTGTTACGGGCGGCAGCACAAATGTTTGCGATCCTAATGGAGTTGGGATCCTTCCAGTAACGGATGATGCCGTCCCAAACATCCGTGGTAAGCTCAGCGGGTTTGCCACGGGTGTACCCCTTGACGATCCAGGCACCCTTCCAGTTGCAAACCGTGTCCGACAAGCGAACTTGGGCCTTCTCGTAAAACGCCTTCCTCACTCTCTCACTGACCCCGATGGACCAATGATACTTTTGCTGCAAAAAAAAAATTAATAATTGGTTATTAAAAAAAATATAAAATAATTAATTAATAGAATTACTTACAGCGTAAATCTTGAACCACGTCTTTCGGATGTAGATCAGCGTCAATTTCCAGTTTGGATGCGCCATGGAGAAGTTACATTTAATCGTCTCGGTTACATCTGTTGCAAGGCAATTGTCAACCCCAAACCTGGAAAAAAATGAAAATTTAAATTATTTAATGAAGTTATAAATTAAAATAATTATTTAAAAATGCACTTACCACATAGTCCCGTCGGGTCTGTCGGGGTCTATGATTGGTAAACCAGCTCTGCCTGGCATACCGAGAATATCCTCGACAGTGTACTGCGAGAAGGGAACAATAGGTGGCACCATGAGATCGGAATGAACAGCGGCGGGGATCTTAGGAGGAGCCATCGGAGGAGCCATCGGAGGAGCCATCGGCTGAGCCATCGGAGGAGGCATCGGCTGAGCCATCGGAGGAGGCATCGGAGGGAAGAAATGCTGAGTCTCGGGAACAGACTCCTGATCCGAAGAACCTGAACCGCCGGCACCTGAAGAAGAACCTGGCGGGTCTAACTGACTACCAGGCTCACCGAATATCTCCCTGTAGTGAGCAGAAAGCAAGTGCTTGCGAACCTGCAAAAATATATTTTTTTGAGATTATGATCATCAATAATTAAAAAACTATCATCAATAATTAAAAAATCTATCTAACAAACATAAAATCCGTAAACCTATCTAAATTCCCTAAACTAACCACCTAAACTAACCACCTATCTAAATTGTCTAAACTAATAATGGGGGAGAGGAAATTACCATTTTCGGAGGAGAGAAGAATGGGGGAGGAGTTGGAGACGAAATGGGGAGGAAATGGAGAGGAAGTTGGGAGGAATGGAGAGTGTGAGGTTTGTGCGGTTGTATATATAACTTACGAAGGTCTCGCAATTTCCTCGTAAGTTTACGAGGAATTAAAGAGGCCCGTCTTTCTGTTCCTCGTAAAAACCACGTAAACTTACGAGGAAATTGCGAGGCCCGTCCCAAATCAAACGATGAAATAGCGAGGCCCGTCTTTCTGTTCCTCGTAAAAGCCTCGTAAGTTACGAGTTATTAACGAGGTTATTTTCTAAACCTCTAAAATCGAAACCCCAAACCATAAACCCCATCTTTCTTATATTCTACTTCATATATTCATAACATATCTTCTTTTTAACCTCAATATTCTTAACATTTCAAACCTCAAAATTTATAACCACAATTCTTTAACTTCTAATATCAATCTCTTCTTTCTAATATAAACTTATACAAAATCAAATTTTTTATTTAAATTTTTTATCTTAATTGCAACAAAAAATATAATCCTTTGAAGATTTGAAAATATAATCCTTTGAAGATTTAAAAATATAATCCTTTGAAGATTTAAAAATATAATCTTTTGAAAATTATAAAATTATTAATGGGGTTTGGAGTTTGGGATTTAAACAAAATAGATAAGAAAGATGGGGTTTGGGGTTTAGGGTTTAGGGGTTTAGACAACATATCTCGTTAAAACCTCGTAAACCCACGAGGAAATAACGAGGAAGTAAAAAAAACAGAAAGCCTCGGTAATTCCACGTAAGCTTACGAGGTCTTTACGACGATTCTGTCTTACATTGAATTAACGAGGCCCGCGTTTTTCTTTTTTTCTACTTTCCTCGTTATTTCGTCGTAAACTACGAGGAATTAACGAGGTTTTCTTTCTAAACCTCTAAAATCAAAAACCCCAAACCTTAAACCCCATCTTTCTTATATTCTACTTCATATATTCATAACATATATTTCTTTTAACCTCAATATTCTTAACATTTCAAACCTCAAAATTTATAACCACAATTCTTTAACTTCTAATATCAATCTCTTCTTCCTAATTTAAACTTATACAAAATCAAATTATTTATTTAAATTTTTTATCTTGCAACAAAAATATAATCCTTTGAAGATTTAAAAATATAATCTTTTGAAGATTTGAAAATATAATCATTTGACGATTTGAAAATATAATCTTTTGAAGATTTAAAAATATAATCTTTTGAAAATTATAAAATTATTAATGGGGTTTGGAGTTTGGGATTTAGACAAAATAGATAAGAAAGATGGGGTTTGGGGTTTAGGGTTTAGGGGTTTAGACAACATATCTCGTTAAAACCTCGTAAACCCACGAGGAAATAACGAGGAATTAAAAAAAACAGGAAGCCTCGGTAATTCCACGTAAGCTTACGAGGTATTTACGACGATTCTGTCTTACGTGGAATTAACGAAGCCCGCGTTTTTCTTTTTTTCTATTTTCCTCTTTATTTCGTCGTAACCTACGAGGAATTAACGAGGTTTGCTTTCTAAACGCCTAAAATCAAAAACCCCAAACCACAAACACCATCTTTCCTATCTTCTACTCTTCATATTCCAATCCCAAACCTCAATCTTTTATTTTTCATTCAAAACCTCAAACCTCAATATTTTTTTTTCTTTATAAACATTCCCAAATTCTTTATAAACATTCCCAAATTCTTATAATCTCAATACATTAAATAGTTTTTCATGATTAAAATAATCGAATGACATGCATTAAGTCTGAAAATCAATCATATTAAAACACAAATATATCAATCGGATACATTTTCGTCATCACTAGAAACATCATCATTTTCATTAAACTCGTCTTCAACAGCTTCGTCTGTGCCATCGTCGGTAAGATCTTCGTACTCATGATTATGCGGATCAATGAAAAGAATGTCATCAATTTGTTGTTCAGGTTCCTCGACTTCATTTATCTGTTCTTCTTGCAATGGTGGTTCTTCTCCACTAATGATTCGTCCTCGAGGTGTAACTTTGATCACGGATAACCAATTTATTCCCGATTCTCTCATCCGAGGGTATGGAAGGTAGCTAACTTGATCTGCTTGTGAAGCTAAGATGAAAGGCTCGAATTTGTTGTACCTGAAAATAAAGAAAACATAGAAGTAAGCTTATTCTGCTCATGTATGCCAAATAAAGAATTTGTTGTACATTCGTCCACCATTGACATCAACTACACCGAATTTGTTAAACCAAACACCTCTGTTGACGACGGGGTCGAACCACTCACATTTGAAGAGGACGCATTTCAGCTTCAATATCCCTGGAAATTCCACTTCGATAATCTCTGTCAAGATACCGTAGAAATCGGTTTCCCCTTTCACACATATTCCATAGTTACTGGTCGCCCGCTGTCTACCATACTCATATGTGTGAAAAGTATAGCCTCGTGTGAAATACATCTGTGAAGTGGTTACCTTTACATGTGGAGATTGAATTACTTCATGTAACCACTTAGGATAATCTGCATCGTCGTCAAAATCAACCTGCAAAAACAAAGTGAACGTTAAAATACAAATCATTTATGAATAAAGAGTTTGAGTTAATACCTGACTCTTCAACCACTTTATAAAGTGTTGATCTTTCCTTTTGTCTACGTCAGTTGTGGATATACCAGGGAATATTTCTTCGACTTGTGAAACAAATAGGCTGTAAAATCACATTTTATATTAATTAATATTTGGCAATTATATATATGTGTTAATTTATACGTGTCCATTTATGTTACCTTTCAAAATAACGAATCAATGGATCCTCACAATTGAGTAGAATATAGGTGTGTGCACTATGAGCGTCTTCTTCACTCGACCACCAAACCTCTTTTGATTTCCCACCCAGTCGCCCAATCTGGCTAAAGATGTCTGGAACACCAGCAACTGCGTATGTTGGCGCGACACCACCATCATCATATCTCCTTGGAGCTCTTTTCCGAGTACGTACTTTTGACGCAAAGTAGTACGATGTGAAGTGAGAAGTTTCTTCCGTCAAACTTCCAGCAATTATAGAACCTTCAACCTTTGCAAGGTTCTTTGCTTTTCCCTTCAAATATTTCATGGCTCGCTCATACTGATACATCCATCCGTAATGTACAGGTCCACGAAGCAATGCCTCATATGGGAGGTGGACAGCTAGATGCTCTATTACGTCAAAAATCCCAGGAGGAAATATCTTCTCCAAATTGCCCAATAAGATGGGAATGTTCTCTTGAAGCTGTTCCACGACTTCTACTTTAAGGGTGCGGGTGCTCAGATCCCTGAAAAATGCTCCAATGCCTTGTATATTCCAAAAACAATTATACACATATTAGTCATATATATTTCAAACTAAATCATTATATATAAAATAACTGCAATATATAATATAGTACCTGCAAGTGCTTCATGTACGTTTGTAGGAAGTAGCTCCGCAAAAGCAAAAGGAAGTAGTCGTTGCATAAAGACATGACAGTCATGACTCTTCATCCCGGAGAACTTTTGACCCTTTTCAACGCATCTAGACAGATTTGAAACATACCCATCGGGGAATTTCACTTCTGATGCTACCCAGTTGAACAACACCGACTTTTTTTCTGAAGACAATCTGAATATCGGAACATGAACTTGCCCATTGCTGTTTATATGTAACTCGCTTCTTGAGCAAATATCCGGCAAGTCTAACCTCGATTTTATGTTGTCTTTTGTCTTCCCCGAGACATTCAATATTGTATTCATGATGTTCTCAAAGAAATTCTTCTCTATATGCATCACATCGAGGTTGTGGCGCAGAAGAAGATCCTTCCAATATGGCAACTCCCAAAATATACTCTTCTTGTGCCAGTTGTGATGAACACCGTAAGAATCAGGCATATTAGGGGGAACATGCCAATTACCACCACGAGGAACTGTTTCCAAAGCTCCATAGTAATCGAGGTGCTTTTCAGTTTCTTCTCCAGTTAAATATGGAGGAGGAGTGTCTCTCACAACCCTTTTGTGCCTAAACAATGTCTTGTTTCTTCGGTACGGATGGCCAATGGGAAGAAATCTACAATGACAATCGAACCAACTTGTCTTCCTCCCATTCTTCAGTTGAAACGCATCTGTCGCTCCATTACAATATGGACAAGCTAATCTCCCATGTGTAGTCCATCCCGACAACATTCCATAGGCAGGAAAGTCACTTATGGTCCACAAAAACATCGCTCGCATCGTGAAATTCGTCTTCGTTGAGCAGTCATACGTCCTCTCCCCTGTTGACCACAAATCCTTCAACTCTTTTATCAGTGGTTGCAGGAAAACATCCAGCGACCTTTTAGGATGTTTCGGACCAGGTATTAATATGGTCAAGAATAGCAACTCCCGTTGCATGCACATCTCCGGTGGCAGGTTGTATGGCGTAAGAAAGACTGGCCACAATGAATATTGTCTCCCTGACATTCCGAATGGACTAAATCCATCTGTGCATAATCCGAGATACACATTCCGGATATTGCTAGCGAATTCCGGATATACTTTGTTAAAATGTTTCCAGGCTCTTGCATCTGATGGATGTGTCATCTCACCATCCGGTATGCTCGGCATGCCATCTCATCTTTCCAGCAGTCTGCTCTGATTGGTACAATCTTTTCAATCTGTCTGTAATTGGTAGGTACCACATCCTTTGGTACGGTACCCTATTACGTCCCCGTCCTTGCGGCTTGAATCGTGGCTTCTTGCAGAATTGACATTCTTCTAACTTCTCATCATTTTCCCAGTAGATCATGCAGTTGTCGATGCAAACATCTATCATCTCCGAAGGCAACCCAAGACTATAAACCAGTTTCTGAATCTCATAATAAGAATCAGCAGACACATTGTCTTCCGGCAAATACTCTTTAAACAAGTCTGCCCATTCATTCATGCAACTTTCAGGTAGATTGTGATCAGTTTTAATATTCATCATTCTAGCAGCCAACGACAATTTAGAGAGACCTTCTCTACAACCACTGTAAAGTGGTTGATTCGCCGCATTTAACATTTCATAAAACTTTTTTGCATCTATGTTAGGTTCTTCATCTTCATCATGAGCTACGAATGCATCAGTTACCATATCATGAACCCTATCAAAATCTACCATCTGCTCCTCCTGATGGTAACTATGTTCATTATGCAAATGATGAGCAACCGGTTCTTCCTGAAAATTGCTATTACTACTACTAGCTTCATTCTGATCATAATTATTATAACCTTCTCCATGTTGAAACCAGATATAGTAATTTGGCGTGAAACCTCTATTTATTAAATGCTTCCAAACATTTTCACGATTTGCCAATTTCGAATTGTTGCATTTCCGACATGGACAGAACATCTTACCGCTTTCTAGGGCGAGCGGTGTGGAATCTGCTTGATGCATAAATGTCTCCAGTCCCGCAATGTATTCTTTCGTCACTCTCCCGTTAGGATCTCTATGCATATACATCCACCTCCGCAACTCGTAAACATTCCCGGAGCCTGACATTTTTTTCCTTTCACGTTTTTCTTTTTTTTTCTTGTTGGTGTGTTTAAAATGATGTTGAAACTTCCATATTTATAGAAAATTTTCAAATCTGGTAGTTGAAGTTTTGCGATGAATTTGCGAGGAATAGGTAGGTAGCCAAAAAAAACGTGCTTCAAAATTCCTCGTTAAGTTCACGTATATCATTTCCTCGTAAAGGTGACGTAATCTTACGTTGATTTAACGAGGAAAGTATATTTCCTCTTTTCCTCGTAAAGATAATGCAAGCTTTACGTGGTCTTTACGAGGAAAGTGTATTTCCTCGTTAAGACCACGTAATGTTACGTTGGTTTTACGACGAAATATTGTCTTCGTTATTTTACGAGGAAATAACGAGGTTTACTTCTTTCTTTGTAATTTCCTCGTAAATTCCTCGTAAAGTTACGAGGATTATATTTCCTCATTAATTTTCCTCGCCAAAATGTTGTTTTCTTGTAGTGGGCTGATATTATCTATAAATTTTGCTCAAATTATTTTGTTTCTCATAATAAGGTCGATTCAAGAACTTGACTAACATTGATGGATTTTCAAAAGTTGTGTTTGAGCCTAATAATGTTCCAAAATAAATGCTTTCAGAAAAATGTAATACATTTCGTTTAATGACTTTTGATTTATAATTTTGTGTAGTTTGATAAGTTTATATTCTTTGTTATTTCTCTTTATTGGATTGCAAACAGAGAGTTCTAAAGATACTTTTCACAGCAGTTGTTGTTTTTTTCTGTTTTCTTAGAGATTTTTCCTTATAAGTTATGCCTTTCATATTTTATTATTATATTTTCTATGTTTTGTTTATCTTATGAAAGCAATAATTTGATTGTCTATTTTTCTTTTTATCTTAAATTCATAACTAAGTTTATATAACTATTTATTTCCACTGACTAAACTTCTATTACACCTAACCAATAACACAAATTTTTTTTCAAAAAAATTACCTTATACAAACATAATTAATGCAGTTCAATATGTCATTGTATAACATGTAATATATATATAATCTGCACTTTTAGTTTTCAAATATATATACAATCTCTTTTAGTCTATTCACTCCGTGCAGAATGCGAATTATTACCTAGTACTATATTAAAAGGACAACCATGCTGAATTTTTGTATTATTTTGACAATTTTTCCTTGTTTTTTTTTTTGGTTTTTTCTCAAATAACTATTAAAGTGGCACGAATGAAAGATATGATAAAAGAAAATATTTCAGTTTGATTGATAAAATTTTGGTGGAACTTAAAGTAATACAAAACTTTGAAAATATTTTTTTATTATTATTTTGTTAATTTTTTCTGTTTCTGATCACAACTAATTGGATATGGCTGGTCAGAAATTTTGATTAGATTTAGATAGTCGGATTTTCTAAAGCAAAAGGAATAATTAACTTATATGGTTAAATTAATGAAATTATTACCTCAAAAAGGAACCAACCACTACTAGTGTGTTATTGAAATGGATAATGTTGATTTCTTACTATTTTCTGTTTATTTATATAACGTTTTCAAAAATAAAGATCTCAATAAAATCCGTGACACAAAAAAAAAAAAAAAGATCTCAATAAAATAAAAGGACGAAAATGTAAAAAAATTGATGGAGACTATACAGTAAAAGGAGTTACATTTTAAAAGTTATTATTTAATTTTTGTATACAATATAAAAAGACAAAAAAAAAGGGCTCAAATAATGGAGGCGAAGTGGAGAGAGAAAGCTCCACTCTAAGCAGCAGCTTCTTCCCTCTTGGTCTAATCCGAATCGAAATCGAAATCGAAATCAAAAAAAGCACAAAAGAGACATGAGTGAGGATGAAGAAGACCAATCTCCACCACCGTCGGATCTACGGTCGCAACAACAACAACAACGACCACCTTGCTCGCCCAACAAATCTCGGAACTGCATCTCCTCCTCCTCTCAGACTTTCCCAGACCACGTCCTGGAGAACGTGCTGGAGAACGTGCTACAGTTCCTGGAATCAAGAACCGACCGAAACGCAGCGTCTCTGGTCTGCAAATTGTGGTGGAAAGTGGAGGGTCTGACTCGATCGGAGGTTTTCATAGGCAACTGTTACGCGCTTTCTCCGACCAGGTTAACTCAGAGATTCAAGCGTGTTAGGTCTCTGCTCCTCAAAGGGAAACCTAGGTTCGCTGATTTCAATCTCATGCCTCCTGATTGGGGTGCTAACTTCGCTCCTTGGGTCTCCACCATGGCTAAAGCTTACCCTTGGCTCGAGAAGGTCGATTTGAAGCGGATCTTTGTTTCTGATGACGATCTTGCCCTTCTTGCTCACTCCTTCCCTGGTTTCAAAGAGCTCATCTTGGTTTGCTGCGAAGGGTTTGGAACCAGTGGTATCGCTGTCGTTGCCAACAAGTGCAGGTAATGAAACTTAGTCTTCTTAACCGGGGAGCCCCACTGGGGAATTAACATTTTGGCATCGCGAGGACACACGTGGCAACATGTGACTAGTCTGGACCAGTATACCTCTGTATAATTCAAAAAAAAAAAAACTTAGTGTTCTTTATTTATTGAACCAACCAACACTTATTGATTTAATGTCCATTTTTGTTTCAGAAAGCTTAAAGTGCTTGATCTGATCGAGTCAGAGGTCACAGACGATGAAGTGGATTGGATTTCTTGTTTCCCAGAGGATGTCACTTGTTTGGAATCTTTAGCATTTGACTGTGTGGAAGCTCCTATCAATTTCAAGGCCCTTGAAGCTCTTGTTATTAGGTCACCTTTCTTGAGGAAACTTAGGCTCAACAGGTTTGTGTCTCTAGAGGAAGTCCACCGCCTGCTACTCGGAGCTCCCCAGCTCACCAGTCTTGGCACTGGCTCCTTTAAACATGATAATCAGTCCGAGCAAGAGCAAGAACCCGATTACGCCGCTGCTTTCCGTGCTTGTAAATCTGTAGTTTGCCTTTCGGGTTTCAGGGAGTTAATGCCTGAGTACCTTCCTGCTATCTTACCCGTCTGCGCAAATCTTACCTCTCTCAATTTCAGTTATGCTAACATTTCTCCTGACATGTTTAAGCCCATCATCCACACTTGCCACAAACTCCAGGTTTTCTGGGTATGTTTCCTTCTTCACCTCCTTCCTACATGCTTCATTTATCTGCCAGAAGGATTGAATAATATATAATATACACTTAATTCCTTATTGTCTTGCATGGTTTTAAGTAAAAGTTATCTGTGTGTAAAGAGTCAGTCAGAAGGATTGAAATACTTTATATCAGTTATTCAGTAGATCAACTTGTACAATGCAGGCTCTGGATTCGATATGTGATGAAGGACTGCAGGCAGTTGCTGCGACTTGCAAGGAACTCCGTGAGCTCCGGATCTTCCCTTTTGATCCCCGAGAAGACAGTGAAGGTCCTGTCTCTGAACTAGGCCTCCAAGCAATCTCCGAGGGTTGTAGAAAACTTGAATCTGTTCTCTACTTCTGCCAGCGCATGACTAATGCTGCCCTGATAGCCATGTCACATAACTGTCCTGAGCTTACGGTGTTTAGGCTCTGCATAATGGGTCGACATAGGCCTGACCATGTGACAGGAAAGGCTATGGACGAGGGTTTTGGTGCCATTGTTAAAAACTGCAAGAAACTAACTCGGCTCGCCGTGTCCGGGTTGCTTACGGATCAAGCTTTTAGGTATATGGGTGAGTATGGGAAACTGATCCGTACTCTGTCAGTAGCTTTTGCAGGGGACAGTGACATGGCTCTGAGACATGTCCTCGAAGGTTGCCCTAGACTACAGAAACTCGAGATAAGAGACAGTCCGTTTGGGGATGTTGCGTTACGCTCTGGTATGCATCGGTATTACAACATGAGGTTTGTTTGGATGTCGGCATGCAGCTTGTCTATGGGATGCTGCAAGGATGTTGCACGTGCAATGCCAAATCTAGTTGTGGAAGTAATTGGTTCGGATGATGATGATGAGAATAGGGAGTTTGTTGAGACTTTATACATGTATCGGTCTCTTGATGGTCCAAGGAAAGATGCACCACAGTTTGTCACAATTTTATAGGAAAGAGGAGCCTTTTCGTGTGTTGCTGAGAGAGCTTAAAGAGGTGAGAATGAGAATGGGTTGGGGTAGGAATGCTGAAGATGATGATGGTGGTGGCGTCAGAGACAAAATGCATGATGGTTGATGATGATGATGATGATAGTTGCGAAGGGCATAATGCATGATTGTTGTACCATTATTTATTTTCATTTCTTTTTTTTTTCCTTAAAGTTCTTGGTGGTTAGGTGGAACAATGGATGTATGTTTTGGGGGAGTATCGTTGTTAGTTAGACAGATGAGTTGGTTCTTATGTTTCTAATAAGCTGCACTTTTGGATCGATCTTTCTAGTTGTTGTTTAGAACTAATGAGACGTCTTTCCATTTTCAATTAATTTGAGATATTTCATCTGAATCCGTTAAATCATTTCGATTCTACTACAGTACAACTTGATTTTGGCTTGGTTCGGTTGTGGTGAGAGAGATGAGGTGAGGTTCTTATCCAAAGGACCACCTCTCCTTTTGCCTTCTGAGAAGCTATCTTTGTCCCCCAAAAGACTACACTTTTTTCAAACTGACAGGACACATCATTTATTTTCTTAAAGGTCATAAACCAAACTGAAATAATGCAGGGGATGGTGACAAAAAGCATAAGATGGTGGTGGATTAAGAGAGTAATAAGGATTGGTGGCATATTTGATGTGATCATCATACCTACTCATTAAACCACTTAACACCGATGTTTTATACTCCCATCATTTATATCACTTTGCTTCCTCATCCTACGGTCACGATTCCTCCAATTTGTTATCTTCAGCCCTCTCCCTCCAAGTAGCATTTACATAGACAAATAAACGATAATAAATAAGGTATTGGCTTAAATAGTTGATTACATGCATTTGTCCTTTTATATGTCTCCTATTCAACTTCAGTTATAAGTTGAAATTAACCGCTGGGACCATGTAACCCTAGAATATATTTTCTAGTTTTACTTCTTTTTTTGTTAAGATTATACTAGGTAGTGCCGTCTTAACCAATATAATAGGTCTATACAAAACATATAATATAGACCTTTTATAAATGTTTTTATACTTTTTTCATTGCATTTCTTTAACTTGAACTAAAAGTTCTAAGACCTGAAACAAATATAAAAGAGTAATCAATCCTTTAAAAAACGAAAAGACAATCACATAAAATGTTTTTTGTTATCTTTAGTTGATGTAGATTTATTGACAATTGATTAAAAATTCATATTTTTCAAAAAAAAAAGATTTCAATGCAGAAAATTGATAGACCGTTCAACATTTCTTGAGACATTGATAATTTCAAACAATATTTCAATAATTTTAGTTTAGAGAAACTTCTTTCGGTTGATGCAATTACATGTCTCGTTAGTAAAATTCAATAAGCAATATCAATATTTGGATAACAATCCATATCTTTTACCAACTCAAGAATTTGAATCCGTGTCATCGTTTCATCGGATGAACTCACCTGCAACGTACTTAGAAAAATACTCATCCAAATCAACATCTGATGAATCGTTATGAGAGAACGTTTTATAAAAATTAGTGCAATTTTCTTTTAATTCAATAGCATCAAATGACTTTAGCTTCACCGAATTATATAAAAAACAAAACTTTTTCATATATTTTCATTTGCTTAAATCTATAATTTAACGAATTAATTTTCATATCCGCAACAACAAGGAAATAGTTGAATTTAAAAGCATCTTCGGATGTTTGAAAAAAACATTGACGCTATTGAAAAATGTAGCATCAATATCCATCTCATGGCCAAGATCTTTAGCCATGTTCATACTAGAGTTAAATCCATCATTTCTATATTTCTCAAAATAAGACATCACACTTGCTACATGTTTCATGGAATTATGAATACGTTGGATTTATCTTGAAATTTCTTACTTACCATGTTAATATAAAATATCACGCCAAAAGACAATACCAAGCAAAACTTCAAAATTCTCAAGTGAATCAACTAAACTTTCAGCCTCACACAAATATAGCTCTAATAAAGCTGATCTTATTTGAGGAACTTGATATCTTATACCTTTTACACTTTTTATTCGACTCTCTCATCTAAGTATTAGACAAAAAATTTAATGTGACACATGAAATATGCTTTAGTAAAATATTCCATATTTTTATAGAGCTCGAAAATAAAGTGTATATGCGTTGCACAATCCCAGAAAAAAACAGCTTTCACACAAATATCTGTCATGTCAGTAACAACAAGATTCAAGCTATGACAAGTGCATGGCATAAACAATGCTTTTGACTTAATTTCAAGAAACCGGTTTTGAACTCCTTGGTGTTTTCCTTTCCTATTAAAACCATTATCATAACCTTGTCTGCTCACATTTTTAATATCAAGATCAAGAGAATTAAGAACACTTATATGTATCATATACCTTAAGAAACTCTAAGAAATACTCTTGTAAACTAATATTTTTATTTTACATATTTACACATCGTACAATTATATTCATTTTATCTTGGCGACTCATGTCCGGTGTACAATTAAGGATAATATAAAAAATATTTTGGTTCTTTAATGACACTTGTGAAACAAAATGTAACCTTATATGCGAGAATAAAAATTAGCTTGTTTTGAATGTTATGACCAAGATAATGGTGATGTACCTCATGAGTTTGGATGCGTCTTATATGCATAATCACATCAAATTCAGAAATTATCTCAATCATTCCTAAAAAAATCAACATTACTATATTGGTAAAATTTCTTATTTGATTCTCGAAACGCCAAATTTATTTTTAAAAGACATTTCACTGCAGCAATTAATCTATATAAAACTTGTCTCTAACATTCTTTTTCCTTTGTAATCCTTTGCCGAAATTCTATAATGATTGTCAAATTACTTTGAAATCTAACTTTAAATTCATTCCAAATTTTCATGTTAGCTATATACTCCTCACTTTTTCATGACCTTTTAGTCTCTATCATCAGTACGTTTCCAGTCTCTTAATCCTGGACGTGTTTGTCAAATATTTTGTCTTCAAATTGATTTTCATTCCGTGATTTCTTAATCATGGTACAGCATTGCGCAGATCTGAATTGATTATTTCTCCATGATAACTTATCAAGATATTCTTTTCCCTCTTCAAAACTGCCTCTGCACAACATTAATATGCCGAAAGATACGTACCATTGTCATAGTTACCATCTGCAGATTGACGAAGATGATTGAGCCCGTTGATAGATTTGTGGCAGGAAGTATTGAAGTAAATTCTCGATTTAGTAATCCTTTGGATTACCGGTAGCTAAACATTCATTCTTTAAATTAACTAGGGTTAAACTCGCCCTACGGACAGGTACACAAGTGAAAATGAAAAGTGTTATGATCTTCAATTAGACTATTAGATGGTGTATTCATCTATTTTCAAAGTATTCATTTGAGAAATTAAGTACATTCTTTCCATAGTGTTTACTCTCACACCAAACACCAGAAGGGAATTTTCTTCGCCTAGAAATCCAAATCATAGTTTCTGCAATTATAGAGAAGTGAGTGACAATGTCTGATATAAAACTAAGTACAACATGACACATTACAAAACCATGTTGAAAATTTTATGACTGTAAGACATTAAGTTGCAAATTGTTATTGTACTTACCATTTTCTCTAAAACTAAATGAAATCTTTGTTTAGCCTTCAGTGATTCTATCCTTTTGTAATGTCTATCTCGTTTTAGCAAAGAAGATTAAGACTTATTATAAGAAAAAAATGTTTAAGATTAATTTTGTGTATTGATCCAGTGATGTTAACTAAGAATTAGTAAACCAATATTTCTAAAAAATGGGGCCAAGCCCTAATTAATTACTTATAAGCAAAGTTGCAATTATAGAAAAGTGAGTGACAATGTCTTGAAATGCTATATATAAATGGAGCTCCTGAAATGAAAGAAAAAGGTAAAGAAAGTTTGGAATAGAATAATGAATAAAAATATTACATTACATTGCAGTTCTTTAGATACAAAAAACGCTCTTTGCAATCCTTGATTGTGGCCATTAAGTAGTAAAAAAATAGAAAACATCAAACTATTAGTTATATTTTATTTTGAAGCAAAGTTGCAAGAAGTCAAACTCTCAGCTTACTTCAGTATTTGCAGCTGCTACCTCTGTTCTCTAACTCCGACCAGGCTGTCATGCAAACGAGGAGTAGTAGTAATGGCAAAGAATCTGTTTGGTAAATGTTGGAGGGGATGATGAGAAGTTGAGATGAAGCTTAGAAAATCTATTCAGCCACATCTTTATAGATATACCACCTGATGACATTGGTAATTCTGCACCCATGGAGTCAAACACGGAAGTCCTCTTAATACACTCTCGGTCATAACCCATCAGAGAGAGGTGAGATGTGTCACTTGTTCGTCACCTTGTTCCATCTTGCTACATTTTCAGCAAGTAGAACTGTTTTAATGGTTAATAAAGAAGTGTTAAACAGCAAGAAATTGTTGTCATTGCCATCACACCTTATATTACTTTAAACATAGACGGTCGAATTAAAAATTGAAATAAAACCATGCAAAATACCTTATGGTGTGTGAGTTGTCTGAATATATTTTTCTTAGTTTTGTCATTTATGTCCATGTTCTTTTAAAAACTGGTATATTTAATAGGGAAATTTGTAAATATAGAACAAGAAAACAACTACATTGTCCCTATGCCATAAATTTAACTGTATATTGTCCATATAGTATAATATTTTATGTTAATCCAATTAAGCTCTCTTAACTTATAATCCAATAATTGATATAATAATATATAAAAACAACAATTTATATAAAACTAGTGATATTCCGGCGCTACGCGCCGGGTTCATATGTTGTATTGTTATATGAATTTTTAATTTATTATATGATCTTAGTAAATAAAATATTCTAAAAATATGAAATGAAAATATGTATAAAATGATATTTTCTAATCTTTTTGATAGTGGTTAGTAGAGCTGGGAATTTAATTCAAATCCCGGGGGCTCCGCTCCGTTTGACCCACCGCGGAGCGGGTGCGGGTAGATCGGTTTAAAATTTTCGAACTGCGAGTGCGGGTGTGGGTTAAGATTAGTTTAAGCGGGGCGGGTGCGGGTCAGCCGAATATGAGTCGTGGATACCCGTCGACCCGCAAATTCAAAAAAAAAAGTTTTTATTTCTTTTATATTTCGTAAAAATATATTAACATATTAAATATTTTTATAATTTTAGTTGTAATTTATTATTTTAATATTATTTTTTAATAATTAATATATAATGAAAATAATTAATATATAATTAAAATATTAATATATAAATAAAATAATTAGTTTTTAATATAATTATTATTTACCCGCGGATAAGACGGTTTACCCACGGGTTTTGGCGGGCGGATGCAGGTTTAAGATTTTTGGTCATACGGATCATGTGGGTCGAATTTATGAAAGTGATACAGATTGTTGACTATGGAGAATCATAGAAGTCTATTCTCCATAGTCAACATCAAATATAAAGAAAACCTATAAACCGTGATTCTGAAACCCTATCCAGACACTGAATCTGACGATTGATCGGGTCACTGAATTGATCGGATCAGTGAGTTATTGGACCAACCGCTGATGAACCGTATGTTAATAAATGAATTAATTTTATTATATAATAATATATTAGCTATGAAAATTTTATATAATATTTTGATATTTATCTATTTTATGCTTAAAACATTTAGAAAATACTTAACCTTGGTTTCTATATTTTTATCTTCATTTGACATACAAAATATTAGGAAATAGTTTAGACTATTTAAAAAATTTGTAACATAAGAGTTATGACATCTAAAAAAATCAAGACATACAATTCACAAATATTTATGTCGAATGTGAATAATAAATTAAACTTCCAATGCAAAATAAACCAAAATTAAAACATCATATTAGTAAATTGTCAATAACAAAAATAAATTAACACCAAATCACATCAACTAATTTTGATTTTCTCTAAATTTTAAAACTTACCAACAACTCGCCATGTTCTTGTTCTTCAACAATTCAAAACATGTTTTGTAATCCACATGATCATATGATCTTATTCTTTTTGATCTTTAAATTAAAAATGTAATGACTTGTTATAAGTTAAATAAGAAATAACTTACTCACTTTTCTTGCAAACGTAAATTGTAATGTACAAGAATAATAAGCTTGATCGTCCTTGAGATTGTTTTACGGATGTGTGGGTCGAGCACGATCACGCTTACTCACCTTCCTTGTAAACGTAAATTGTAGTGTAGAAGAATAGGAAGACGGTAATAAAACTGAAAAAAATCTAATTTTACCATTGTAAATTTATAATATAAAACATAACCTAAAACTAAAATAAAAATAAAAATTATCTATTGATTCAACCAGTGGTGTAACCGGTATTGGATTTCGGATTTTAGTGAGTTTTTTGAGGTTTTAAATTGGGGTTTTAAATTTTGGGTTTTTTCACAAAACTCAAACAAGATTTATATTGGGTCGCGGAGTTTACCGGTTCAACAGTGGTTCCGGTTCGGGTTCAAAACACTGTTATAAATGCTTGGGCTTTTATGAGGAAAAGTTTAAAAACCCAATATCTTTCATAATTAACATTAAAACCTATTAAATATAATTTAAGAAAATATTTTAATTATTAAAAAGAGTGTTCCAAATGACATTGGGTTTCCTCCTAGGGAGGAAAAAAACTCAACTTTATTATATAAGATAATTGGAAATTTAGAATATAAAACATAATTTAAAATATAACTAAAACTAAAAAAATTATCTATTGGTTAAACCAGTGGTGCAACCAGTATCGGGTTTTGGGTTTCGGTGAGTTTTTGGAGGTTTTAATTGGAGTTTTAAATTTTGGCTTTTTCACAAAACTCAAATCCGATTTATATTGGGTTGGAGAGTTTAGCGATTCAACAGTGGCTCTGGTTCGGGTTCAAAACATTGTTATAAATGCTTAGGTTTTTATGAGGAAATTTTTTAAAACTCAATGTCTTTCATAACTAACATTAAAACCTATTAAATATGAATTAAGAAAAAAATTATTAAAAGGAGTGTGCCACATGGCATTAAAACCCCCAAGGAGAAAAAAAGTCAACTTTATTATATAAGATTAAATAAAGGTATTTTCAAAAATGTGGGTGGTTTGACGATTCCGAGTACAAATGAGTGTCTGTGACGTAGTGGACCAAGGCGGTGATGTTATACACTTGGCCGCATATGGACCACAGATAGACCGTATAAGCGTGGTTCTTGTAAAGTTTATGCGAATTGAAAATCAAAAATCTCAAGATTTTTTTTTGTTTTTGTGGGTGCAAACTATTAATTGGATGTTGTATCATAATTTTATCTAATCGAATGTTAAAATCAGCAAATAAGTTAAGATAAAACGATAACAGTGGTGGAAAAAAAAACAAGCCATTGACGGCTGGGGAAGAAGGAAGAAGACAAGGGCAAACACGTAATTTATCATTCATTGAAAACCTAAACAATAAAAAATTATAAAGCGAGCAAATGAGACGTCGTACCCGGGTTCCTAAGTTTATGATAGCCTAATACCACTACACCACACCGTATCTCATTGTTCTATATGTTTTTGATAGTATATTACCTGTTATTTTTATTTTGCTTATTCAGCTTTGATTAAGGTTATAAATATGAATAACTTTAATTTGCTAAAAACTAATTCTCTAATACTCCCTGATGTTGTAATAAATCGTATGAAATTTACTCACATAGGGTTCAAACCCAAACCCCATATCATAGGGTTCAACCCCTAAATAACATAGGGTTCAAATTTGCACATCCCACAAGAAGCATAAATATGCATCTTTTTCAATAAAAAATTCAATTTTTTTGGGTGATTTCAAAAATAAAACTTGTAAAGATCGTGTGTTGAACAAGAAGAACACGATTTTTATAAAAAAAATTAACTTAGAAAACCCAAAAAATTAGGAAATTATAGATTTAGACTATATTATCTTAACAAATTTTGGAGAGATTTAGAGAAAATATACATTTCGAAGTTGGTGGTACATACATTCTGTTGTCTGTAGAATATAGAAAATATGGTAGATTGTGCAACCTGGCTGTGGTAGGATAAAATATTTTGGTAGATAAAATAATTATATTTTCGTAGAGTATTGGTATATAGGCAGATTTTGTAATTTCGTTTTCGTAGATATATTAGGAAGTAATAGTTAATGAAATCTACCGTAATTCAGAAAAAAAAATTAAATGGCAGCCGATTTATTCTACTAAGGTAGAATTATAACCATTGGTCGATTTTACGTTCTACAAGTTGTAGATATCAATATAGTTACCGAATCTACAATCTACGAGCTCGTAGACTGTAGATGATGTTTTCTGCCATCCGTAGATCAAAATTTGAAATTATGTTCTACTAATATTTAGTCAACCTAAATATTGTTCATATGATTGTCTCTTGTTTATGTATATTTTGTATATTTTTCATATTTTCTGTCTTCTAAAATAATTGATATGGATTTTTAAAATTGATTAGGGACAATGTATTTTTTCAACCTAAGATATTCTGCTAAGATACACGGTGGTCTTATATATATATAGATTATCATACAAGTAATTTAGTGATTTTAATGTGTCATTATAAATGAATTAGTAAAAACTAACTTCTTCCCACCAAATTGTATATAAATGTCTTTATACTACATATAAACATGCAGAATAATATATTACATATTGATATGTTAACATATGAATGTCTTCATACTACATATAAACATGCAGAATAATATATTACATATTGATATGTTAACATATGAATATTTCATACTACATAAAATGATAGCTTACATATACATATATAATAAAATAAGAGAACACATGTGATAATCAGGAATCAAAGAGAAATCTAAAGGGCGATTTAGTGGATTACCCATAAATGAAGTCTATATTAGAGAGTTGCCTTCTGATTGACAGCCGAGACACAAGTCATACAATAGAATCCAAAATGGACGAAAATGTTCTTACTCATCTGACATATCAATCACAGAGTGCACTGACACAAATCTTCTTTCTTTTACACTCTCTATTATGGCTCTCTTTTTTTCCTTTCACTAACGCAAGCTTCATTTTTCTCTTACTTCACTTCACTTCTCTTTTGTTTCTTTCTTTCCTCTCTTCTCTTTCTTTACATAATCAAATCATTCACAAAAACTTACTATTCTTATTTCTTTCTCATTCATCTAGTTCCAAACATATATGGAACTTCTTCTCTTCTTATCTCGTAGTGTCAATCTTTCTCTGTTTTTGAATCTTCTTTATTGCTCATTTTTGATATCAAAGTATATATCATCTAACAAAGCATGTCTTGGATACAAACTGATGTATCTGATAATAAACCATCCAAAAAACACCGTATAAACTCACAAACAATGTGTCGACGCATTTGTCAACTAAAAAACCAAGTATCATACCATGTGCAACATTAATCAAACAATTTATCAACTAACCAAGAGGTTCTTGCGTGGGTATTCACCTATCTCCAGTTAAATAGTTAAGTGTTATATGCGTTAAACAAATCAATAACATAATAACAACATTTATAATTTAGCATTAGCTATTAATCTAAAATATTAGTTATCATATAACAGCTAAGTTAATTGCTAAAATTTAAGTTAACGGATATAATTTATCAAGTAACATATAAGTTAGTTACTAAAATTTAAGTTAACGAGTAAAACAACACATGTACCATGTAACAATCCCTATTATAAGTTACTAATAATTAATGTATCATTTAAAATATGTGTTAGCTGTTAACATAGATATTAACTTAAACTTCTCATACAACACATATAACAAACATACATATTTATATAGATGTAATATTCTTTTTTACACGGTAATAAGTATATTAGTTGTTATGCCTCGTGTTATTTTCATTAGAACATAAAATCATATTTTGTTGTTGCGATTTGTTACATGCAATTTATGAATGTAACTTATTTAACTAATCTATTATACCTAACAGTTTTAATATCAATAATTTAATTGTTATATATTAGTTGATATCAAACTCAAATCACTGAGTTGGTTTGTTTGTCTAAGATTGATTATTGGAAAATAGTTAAAAGATGATGGAAAATATGGGAAAGTTTCAAAGGAAGAGAGTTGGATGTAGATTGGGGTAAAGTTTGAAATTATAATTAGGGAACGAAATTGAAAAGAAGGAAGGGATAAGAGAAAAGAAAAAATAGAGAGAAGACGAGAAGATGTAGAGAAGATGATAGCTCTTAAGTGAGAAGAGATAAAAGAAAAAATGGAGAGAAGATAAAATGAAAAATAATTAGGAAGAAAGATTAGGAAAAACTAAAAAAACAAAAAAAAACATACAAAAAATTAAAGAAAGAGATGATAGAGAAAGAAAAAAGTTTGAGGATAACTTGTTTCGAGGAATGAGTTAAAGGAGTAAGACAGCCTTGCTGACACGAACACAGTTACACATAGGATCGTCAGTGAGAAAGTAGAGGGTTGTTTTCGGAATGATATTACTAATATCAAATCAAGTGCAAAACTCTAATTAGAGTATCAATTAGAAGCATGAGAGCCAATTTTCTCAAATCTAAACATCAAATCTAAGGATTCATGCCCGCGTGCCATCTACTTAGTACTATTAATATGAGAAAACGGAAATATATCATGAATAACCTATATACAAAAGATAATTTCGATACTGTGCAGAATTGGATAAAAAGAAATTAAAGTACATAGAGCAACCGATTCGACTAGTTTCTAAATTCGAAAAAAAAAACAATAAAATCTGAATTTTTTTATTTTGAACAATGTTCTAAAATGTGCTAGACCCTCGTTACCTAGACGCTCGTTATGCAGAAAATGACTATATAACGCCTAGCCGTATAGACGGATGCCTAAACGAGGTATATGCAGATATATACTTTACATAAAATATACATATAAGATTAGTATATATATATATATATTAGTTTTTAGAAACATAACATAAATATATATTAAATACAATTTTATGTATAAGTATGTAATTTAACATATATAAATAGATTTAAATTATAAAAATTAAAATAATTTTAAATATATAAAGATAATAAATTTAAAATGATTTTGCAACAGCTAGACTAATATTTATAATCATATAAATACATAAAATAAGTAAAAGTAATATAAATAATAACATTATAAAATATAATAATAATTTTAATAGTTTCTTTTTTAAATATTAATGCATAAATCCGTCTAAACGTCCGCGTACACTGCATATAATGTTCGTCTAAATGCTGTTATGCGCCCAAATTATTATTGTGTATAATATTCGTCTAAATGCTGTTATGCGCCTAAATTATTATAAATCCACGTAAAAACTGTATAATGTAAAAATGGTACAGTCAACTACTGTATAACATCTAAAATCTGTCTAGGTGACCATATTTAGTCCTGGGAAGCGGGTCGGATCCGCCCCGCCCGCCCCGCTGCGGGTCCGAGTTAATTTTTCACATCCAAAATTTACCCGCTTGACCCGCTAAGAACACTGAAGTCTAGATTAAAGAATTAAAACATCAATATAGAAACTATGAGAGAGAGAGATACAGAGAAGCCAAACTATAAATTTATGGGCCTTTGTGACATGAGAGCAGAGATTGAGAATAAATAAACCACATTGTTGAGTGCTAACGCCTAAAGGCCCTAAACCGGAAAACACTTTATTTTTGTGACAAATATGGAAATAAAGTCATTACAATATATATAAAGATCTTATTCTCACTGTGTAGTGGTTGATATAAAACCATTTGTACAATATTAGTATATCCCAAAATAAGATATTAGTATATCCCAAATAATATTTGATTGCGATCCATTTGTAAAATAAAAAATATATTCCTTCTTCCAACAAACTTAGAAAATCTTTTAAAGAATCTTAAAAGGAACCTACTCACGTAATATATGTTTAGATCTTTGAATTACATTAGATTTAATAATTTCAAAAATAAAATGTCAAACCTATAATTTGGCTATTATGTAGGCCAGCTATGCAAAACTAACTGAGACTAAAAAACATACTAAACTTAATATTTACTTAATAAATTCATTTCAAATTGATTACTACAACCTTGTATTTTTCTTGAAACAACTACAACCATGCATATTGTTTTAAATTAGGTTTTGGACTTTTATATTAAAAAAATAATAAGTTAATTTATTTGAAATATGCTAAATTAATTTAATATAAATAAAAAGTTTAGAAATTTCATTAAATGCATACTAAATGTTTTTAATCTATATATACTAAATGTTGATTTGTATTTATTAACAATATATATAAAATCTTTAAAAATATAAATAATAGATAATTATATATAAAATAATCCTAATATAGACTTAAAAAATATATACCATAAATTTTAAAACAACATATTTAGAAACTAAAATAAACAAGATTTTATTAGTATAGAAATGAAAAAAATCCGTCTATGCGCGCGGATTAATCTCTAGTATATGATAAAATAAGAGAACACATGTGATAATCAGGAATCAAAGAGAGAGCTTTTTTTTTGTTGATCAAAGAGAAAGCTAAACATCAAATCTAAGGATACATGGCCACACATGTGTGCCGTCTACTTATAACTATTAATATGTGAAAACGGAAAATATATCATGAAGCCTAATACAAAATATAATTTCGATACTGTGCAGAATTGGATAAAAAGAAATTCTAAGTACATAGAGCAATCAATTCCTAAATTCCAAACACAAAAACGAACAATAAAATCTGAAGTTTTTCTCTGAAATACATACTCTGAAGTCAAATACATACTCTGCAGTCTAGATTAAAGAATTTAAACATCAAAGAAAGTATGACATGACAGAGAGAGATACAGAGAAGCAAAACTATAAATTTATGAGCCTTTGATGACATGAGAGCAGAGATTGAGGATAAATAAACCACATTGTTGAGTGCTAACGCCTAAACCGGAAAACACTTTATTTTTGTGACAAATATGGAAATTAAGTCATTACAATGCTATATATATATATAAAGATCTTATTCTCACTGTGTAGTGGTTGATATCAAACCAAAACAGCCATCATCTTCTTCACCGGGACGAAGTGACTAGAAGTCATGGGGCCAATCTACGAATTATCCACACAGGATTCCCTTCTTGTAGAGAATACTGCAGCCTGCGAAACACGACAATCATATATTAGCAAGCGTTTCTGCGTTTCTAAGCCCTAATTAAGAGATCATTTTCCTCTTCATGCTCTTCTTCCATTTCAAGCTATCTCTAGAAACATGTCCTTGGGACCTAGACAGACACCTGATTGGTCCCCACGAAACTACAATCTACCGAAACCTGATTTATGAATAAATGATAAGAGGTACCTGTCATGCAAACGAGATGGCTGTCCCTGCCAAAACTCGAAAAGGTTTGGTTTAAGTCTGAATCCTCCCCAGTTTTTAGGCTTTGGTATCACACTTCTGCAAGCAAGAAGACATAAGTCATCAACATCAAATAAAAATTAAATATTTTTTTTTTCAAGAATTGAAAGATTTGTAACTCACCCATCTGAATATTTTTTTGTTAGTTCTTCATACTTTTCGTATAGAACATGCCTGCCAGGTACTACAGAACTCTGATACAAACCAAAAGTATAAACATGAGAGTCCAAAACAAATTCCTAACACCATATTAACGGCTCATAAGGCACCTGCTTGCTAACAATAGCTCCAATCTGACTTCCTCTAGGACGACTATGATAGTAATTCTCAGATTCTTCCTCAGATATTCTCTCTACTGGTCCTTCAATTCTTACCTGGTTTGTTATATTGAGACCGGATATTAGTACTGCTAATACATATTTAGTAACCAAGTTATTAACTCTTAGCAGAACTAAATGGTTAAAGGAAGATGAAAACACACACCTGCCTATTCATGTCTTCCCAGTAAAAAAGAAGTGCTGCAAAAGGGTTTTCTGATAGATCAGAACCCTTTTTGCTTTCGTAGTTTGTGAACCTGCATTTTACAATTTCAAGCAATTAACAACATCAGGTTGAACGAAACAATGTTCATATCCCAAACTCTCAAAGGATAAAAGGGAGAGGATATGTACTACTAACCAGACAAATCCATTCTCATCAAATCCTTTTAGTAAAACCATTCTTGAAGATCTGCAGCAGAATCAGGCTCATTAAATTAGATATTGAGAAAGAAAATTAAGCAGGTAAATTTTGTGTTCAACGCAAATTATTGCAATTCTAACACACATGGTTTGGTTTAAGTCTTGCATATGCAGATAAAAAAGATTTGGAACATGGTTCATCCACATATCGTTCCATGGAGTGAAGTCTATTAGAACATCAAAGTATACTTACGGTTTCCTGTCCTTGTTTGTCGTAGACAAAGCCATAGCATTTGTTTCTCTCAATCCAGCAGCAACTGCTTCATCAAACCATTTACGGAACTGTAAAAAAAAAACAAAATGAATTGTTTTAGCAACAAAAAAAAAGGGGGTCTCTCATCTCTAATGAGAAAGCACAATAACTAAGCAGCAAGTGAGTGAGTAATTTGAAAAGCCATTAAAACTGGAAAAAAAAAATAGTGAAAGAGTAGTATAACATTAGATAACAAGATGACTTGGGAGCAATATAAGTTTCAGCTCATTTTACCTGTAAAATAGGATCACTCTCAACCTGGTCCTCAAGCAATTCAGGAGAGACATAGTTAACTCTCATAGCAGATATGTCAACTTTTGGAGGTTTACCAATTCTAACACACATGGATGTCCCAGGGTAACTAGGAAGCTGGAGCTTGTATTTTTCTGCAACAGAAGGTGGTACAAATCTCCCACCTAAAAAGTGATGAGGGCCACAGAAGCTCTTTGCACATAACTTTGGAGCAGTCAAAGATACCTAGCAAGAATTGAACGATTCAATTAATTAATAAAACTAGTTTTCCATAATGTATAATGGTAACGGATGATTCAAAGAAAGGCATATACCAACATATCAGGCTTAATGCCTCCTCCACCTTCATGGTCTCCTTCTTCAACGTGCCAACCAGAGGGAATGTCTACAGAGACAACGACTGGGCGTTTCTGGAGGGTCTGCAAGGACAGCAATCTCTGGATGATGTCATCAAAAGGAGGCCTTGGAGCACCTACAAGTACAAAATGGTGACTTCAAAAACAAGAACCTACGTTGTGATTTCAATAAAATGAGAATAGATACCGTGAAATGAAAACCCGAAGATTGCATCAATAATAACATCAAAGTCCTTTGACAAGTCTTCAGGCAGATCATCAACGGAGACGAAAGGAACTGATAGTGACTCCAACTACAAAAGACAAGTCATGCAGGAAATGAGCTAATCATTATTAAAAGAAAAGAAAAAAAAAAGGCAGTGGTGTGGTGGGGAACCTGAGTGACGAGACCGGTATAAAGTGATTTGGGTGTAGGTTTGGGGTAACAGATAGAGGGTTTATAACCAAAATGGTGAAGATGCCTGGCTGCTACTAGACCATCACCACCGTTGTTTCCAGGACCACAGATTGCTAGAACACGACTGTATTCACTTGCTTTATAAACCTGTAAAAAACATCTTACAGACTTCAAAACCAAGAATTGAAATTTGTAAATGATTATTGGGATTAAATTACCTCAGCAACTGAAGTAGCGACGCTAAGACCAGCCAGTTCCTGCAAGAAGGATCAGAAAAATCGATCAGCCGGGTAAAACCAAAGCGGAAGGAGAAGGAAAGGGGGAGACGGACCATGAGCTGATCAACGGAGAAGCCAAGAGGACCCATCAAGGTCTCATCAATCTCGGCGGCTTCTCGTTGTGAAAGGTAAGATACTGATGATGTTGAGTCCTGCATGTTTGGAGTGGATTTGGTGGAGAAAGTTCGTAGTAGACGAAATCGATGGGTGGGTAAAGGAAGAAGAGAGGAGAGAGAGTATCGGTGTTGTTCGTAGGAGAGAAGTGGTTTGGGAGAGATTGGGAGTGGTGATTGGAGAAGGAGGAAGGAGAATGTCATTGTTCTGACTCTACGCATTACAGACCTCATTTATCCTCCAACATTCTGACCCAATTTCCAAATTAAGCCGCTTTAGATCGGTTATCCATTTCAGTGTGTATATGGTCCCTCGGTGTCGGGACTGGACATTGGTTTAAATGGTTCGGTTCGGTTTCGGGTTTACATATTTGATTCTCAGAAATATTGCCAAACACAAAAAAGTTTTAGATACTTCCAATTTTGTTCGGTGCCAGGTTAAAATTTTTACTGTCGAACTGGACCAAGTTTTCTAAGCTAAAATTATCCGCTAATTATTATTTTGGAAAGATGTTTAGCCGATTTTTTATTTGCTGATTTGATTTAATTTCAGGCAAAAAATATATGAGTGTATTGATGAGTCAAATATTATGATGATGACTCTTGCTGAATGCTGATTTGGCTGATGAGTGATGACATAGTAGGGGGTAGACATAGATCGGATAATACCAAAATTTTCAGTATTTATAATTTGCTTTGTACAGATATCTGATTTTCTGATTTGTTTTGTTTCAAAAAATTATGTATATCATGTTTTCAAATATCCAGAAAATTTATAAATATTTACGGATACTTTATCTACTTTGTACAATACATGTAAAATCTACACATTATTATACAAATTTGTTTTTTCTTAAAATAAACTTTACATAATATAAAGGAAAAATTGCCAAAACATAATAAAAATTCAGCATGGTTGTCTCTATAGTATATAAAACCATCATTTAGTTGTCTTTTTAGTATAATTTTTTCATAATCTCAAAAATAACCCTTAATTAATCTAATTAAACACATTAAACTAATAGATTTTTTTTAAAAAAATCAACTAAAAACGTTTTTAAAAAGAGAAAATAAAAATAAAACTTTTAAAAAAGTTTTTAATAAAAATAATTTCGTAAATTTTATAAAATAAAAATAATTTACAAATTGTTTTAATAAAAAACATTAAATTAAGTTTATAAAAAACGTTTTACAAATTTTTATTTGATAAAAAGTTTAATACTTTTTGATAAAACTTTAATAAAATAAAATTTGTAAACTTTATAAAATAAAAATAAAAATAAAACTTTTCAAAAAGTTTTTAATAAAAACTTTAAACAAACTTTATACAAAATATTTTACAAAGTTTTATTTTTTAAAAATTTTAAAACGTTTGTAAACTTTTTTAATTTTATCAAACTTTTTAATAAAAATAAAACTTTTTAATTTTTTTTAATAAAAGTAAACTTTGTAAACTTTATAAAAATAAAAAATAAAACTTTAACAAAAAACAATTTAGTAAAAAATTTAAATAAACTTTATAAAAACGTGTACAAAGTCTTTTCTTATAAAAAGCTTAAAACATTTGTAAATTTTTTAGTTTTATTATACTTAAAAAATAAAATAAGAGTTTGTGAAAATCACAAGACAAACTATAGAAATATCATAGATTTATGAAGAAAAAAATGCAAAATCATTTTTTCACAAGTAAAATCGACCATAACATGTTTTAGGAAGTTAGAATATTTTTAGGAGATTTTTAAAATATTTTCTTAACATAAATTTCATTAATTTTAGGCGTTTTTAAAAAATTTTGACAAGTAAAATCGAAAATAATACGTTTTAGGAAGTTAGAATATTTTTAGGAGAATTTTAGAATATTTCCTTAACTGAAACTTTCATTAATTTTCGCAAAAATCAGGTACTCTATCCATAGAAGGCGCCTTCTAAAAGTTTAGAAGATTGACAAAAATCCAGAACACGCTCTCTACTTTTAGTAGACGGAAGAGTACATTTTAGAAAACACATTCCGCGAAATTTAGAATACTTAATAAAAGTAGAAGATGCTTCCGGACGGAAATTAGATAGCTTTAGGATTAGTAGAATACGAATTCCACTCTTTTAGAAAATTAGTAAATAGTAGAATGTACGTTCTAAAAATAGTAGATGAACGTGTTTATTTTTAGAAATCGTTTTCTACTATACTATTTTCCGTAGAAGGTACATTCTACCTTTAGTAGAACATATATTCAAATTCTTATTTATCAACTTTTTTGAAAAAAATATCAGCATGTGTATATAGGTGTTTTATTAATTTTTTATATTTTTAATATATTTTTTGATTCACAAAAGTATTTATTTCATTAGTTTTGAGAAATACAAAGGACAAAAATGAGAAAAAATTGGACAAAAAAAGATTTATACCAAAAGAGACAATACCCTTGTTTTTTTGTTCTCTATTGGCAATTTTCCTTTATATAAAAGATAAGGTAAAAATTAATGAAACTATGTATTTTGTGATCTTTTAAAATTAATAAATGTTTCTTATAAAACAAATATTTAGAAACTGTAGTTTTCTTTAAAGTTTTATTTTATTTTATTTTGATAGTATATTTTATAAGCAATTTTGTAAATAAAATTAATAAAATTATATGTAAAAATAATAATTGTAGTAAGATTATACATTTTAAACTCTATATTTAGTCATAAATATACATCAATCTGTATATAGATCGGATATCCGTCTCTAAATTTTTAGTATTTATAATTTTCTTCACTTTTAATGGATATTGATTTTTAATATTTGCTTTGCTTCGGAGACTTACGGATATCCGGATTTTTCGGATCGAATCGAAATAAATAACGGATCGAATCAAATTTGACGGATAAAATGCTCATTGAATTAATTATAATGAATAATGTATGAAATCAATATTGAAGTAATTATAATGAATAATTAAGTGATTTATTTAAATTTAATGAATTATTTTGTATGTGTCATATTTGCATGTACTATAATATAAAATTTTATTTGTTATTTTTTTATAATACCTTTATTGTATATTTTATAGTTATTGTAAGAGATTTATGTTTTTAGTTAATGTTCATTAGACATAAAAACTATTATATAAAATACAAAATTTTTAAAGTTCGGTATAAAGTTTTAATTTTGGAGAGAAACACCTCAACTTTTATATTTGAAATTTTGTCAAACCTTAAAATAAGGTGGCTTTTTGGAGATGCTAGTCCTCTTATTCTCTAAATTTTCGACAGATACACGATACAAGGCTGGGATAAGCCATTTGCCATTAATACTCTACAAAGCTCTCGCATGGCCACATCAACATCAAAAAACTCCAACATCATTCAAAAATGGTATTTTAATGGATAAGAGAATGAAAAGCAAAAGAAAACTACCCAGCAAAACACGTGATAATGTTAGATATGCTTTTTAAAGTTTAAGGAGTGGTCTTAGCGAAACAAAAGTTGAACTAACAGCTTAGTGACCACGGCTCATCTTAATTTTGGGCATTGCCTTTTTCACCTGCCTTGCTCTTTCTTTAACCTCTTTCTTCCTAATCACTTCTGCGCTCAGCTTTGCTTCCGCTTCCTCCATCAGTTTCTTCCTCTCTGCTTTCTTCTTCTGCAGTGCCTCTTGTCTCGCGTTTTGAAGTTCCTTGTAGGCTTCCTCCGCTGCCTTTTGCCTACCGGTCTCGGTTTTGTTCCGTGCCTTCATTGAATATGAGAAACATATACTACACTCAGCCTCGCAATGCATTTTAACTCCGGACCAGGAGGCTATAAATAATATGTTTTCCCCTTACCTGGGAACTGAGTCTGTACCGTCCTACTAAGTCGATGTAGTATGGAATTAGCGCCACTAGCCGGACGATATCATCCATGTGTTTAGCATCTGGTAAGGAAAACTTGAAAAGCATCATCTTCCTGTGTTTGCCAGGGTGTTGGTCAGAGATATGCATCGACATGAAATTCTTCCCATACTTCTCCATAGCCTTGTCACCAAAAACCTACAGAGTTCCATTGCATGCCCGTAGGTGTTTGGTTAGTGCAGCAAATATATGTTATAAATCATACATAAAGTAAAGTTCACTTTGTGTTAAATTGAAGTACAATTCAATTTGTGTTAAATTGAAGTACAGTTCAATTTGTGTTAAAATTGAAGTACAGTTCAATTTGTGTTAAATTGAGGTACAGTTCATAATGAAGGTGATTGCGTTCCTTATTTTGTCTCGATACTGCTACACAAAGAGATAGAGCCATGGGATAAACTACATTACTGAATTACTAAGGTCATGATGCTTAGTGACACTAAACCTTCCCTCCGACTTATGTTACACTCACCTCACTAGGCTAGGCAAGCAACAAGGCCTATTCAAGTCCCTCGGCCTGGGCATTTTACCCGGACCCGAAGACCCGACCCGAAACCGACCCGAAAAAACCCGGTCCGGGTAGGAACCGACCCGATCAAATTACCCTATCGGGTCTTGTTGTAGAGGACCCGCGGGTCTTGAACCCGACCCGACCCGAACCCGAAACTCGACGGATATCCGAATTAATAATGTAAATTAAATAAAATGAATCGATAAAGAGTCGAAGACAGATTATTTGTCTATAGAGCAAGGAGGTTAGCCACTAGGAGACAACCAATTATTGTTTTATCTCACATAATTTAGTATATATACACATTTTAATATAATAAAAACACAAATTTTAAATAAAATTTCAAATATTTTCAGATATATTAATATTTTCAGATGTTTTTTGTATTTTTACGTATTTTTTAGGTCGAACCCGAACCGAACCCGACCCAGAACCGAACCCGACCCAGAACCGAATCGAAAAATTCTAATTACCCGAATGGGTCTAACTATCTAAGACCCGATCCGACCCGGATCCGGTACAACCCGAACCGACCGGAACCGAAAATTTGAAATTACCCTATCGGGTCCTAAACTCCTAGACCCGAAAAACCCGGATCCGAAAGGACCCGACCCAAACCCGACCCGACGACCCGAATGCCCAGGCCTACAAGTCGCTCCAAATCAGACTAAAATAAAAGATGAGCCAAATTGTGACTACTAGTTCTCAATTGGCCTAGGAACTGATTCTTGCTAACTAAAACACAAGCAAATACACAGATATGGTTTATACTGTAGAATCTGAGAAAGAGAGGGAACAACACTGTACTCAAAACAAATTGTTAAGGTGAATACACACACTTTTATTGTCACTCCCCTGTACTCAAAAACCCGGGATACAATCACACTAAAGATGTTGAAACAACACCGCCACAATAAGCGTTTGGAGTACATGGGTGATACATAGCGTTTTCTTCAAGAAATGAGCTACATTGCAGGTCCCAATTTTTACTTATTTGATTTCAGGTGTAGTGTCTCACTGATCCCTCGTAAGTTAATTGTACTCTTGTGTAGGATCTGTTGTACGTAGTAGTAATTGACAAACACGAGATCTGCGGGTCATTCCATGTTAATTTAAACAAATGGAATGACCTACAGATCTCGTATTTGTCAATTACTAGTACTACATACAACAGATCCTACACAAGAGTACAATTAGACTATGAGGGATCAGTGAGACACTACACCTGGAATCAAAGAAGCAAAAATTGGGACCTGCATTGGAGCTCATTTCTTGAAGAGTGCGATCTGTATCACCCATGTACTCGAACGCTTGTTGTCGCCCGGCGTTGTTTCATTACTTGTGTGATTGTATCCTAGGTTCTGAGAACAGTGACGTGAACGTGGGAAGAAAACTGTGTGTATTCAAATAGGAACTGATTGTATAGAGATGCACAATAAGCAAAACAAAATTTATGTTAAATTGAATTTAAGGTTTATACTGAAGGTGATTGCTTTCCCTATTTTACCACATATATAGATACAAATAGAGATCGAGCCATGGACCAAACTCCATCACTTAATTGTTAAGGACAAAATGCTTAGTGGGTATACTATACCTTCCTTCCAACTTTTGTTACACCAACCTCACATGGACAAGCAACAAAGCCTATTCAAGTAACTCCCAATCAGAAATGAGTCAAACTGGTAAACTCCTTCCTATGGCTTAAGAAGTGATTCTTGCAAACTAAAACACCAGCAAATACACATATATGGTTCTACTGTAAAATCTGAGAAAGATAGAAAGAACATTTCTCACCTGATCAAGCACAGTGTCTGTGATCAAATCCCCAGCAACTTCCTTGGATTCAGAGATGACATTCAACTCCTCCGAAACCCACTTCCTCCCGGCGGGAGGAGACACAATCCCGGCGAATCTCTGAAGATCCTTCACCTCCTTTTGCATAGTCTTTGCGGCCTTCTTCTTAGCCATCGCAAACACGACATGATCCATAGCCTCTTCGTTCATGTAAACCTCGACGGTGATCTCGTCTTTACAAGGCACCACCAAGTTAAAAACCCTGGAGATGAGATCGTGCCTGCTCTTGAGCTCCATGGTGGCAAGCAACCCATGGCAGTACCTGCGCCCGCTCGCGTAGAATTTGAACACGTTCAAGGCTTCTTTAAGCAGCAACGGGGACTCAACCCCATCGCCGACTCCCAGCAAGCTGAAATTCTTGTGGAAGATCGTGTCCTTGGATGCGAATTTGGCGGCCCAAGCTAGAGCGAGGCTCTCGTTCTCGCGTTTACCGACGATATAGTTGATTCCGAGAGCGATTAAGAAACAGACGCAACCGATCTCGATTGCGTACGACTTCTTCTTCTTCTCGCTCGGAGCAGTGGTGTCTTGAGGTGTCTCTGGATCTACCGTCTCTGTGGCGTTTTCTGGAGTCGGTGGAGAGTCAATCGCCTCTATCTCCTCCACTGGTAGGCCTTCGAACTCGTCTTCGTCCCAGAAATCGAAGGGCGTGGTGGAGGAGGGATCTGAGTACTGAGGAGGCTCGGGGTGTGATTGATCGGAGGTAGAGTCGTGGGAAGATGGTTGTGGATCGGGGAGTGACTGGGTGATAGTAGGCGGGGGGAGAGAGTGGTGAAGATCAGAGGAGTCGTCGGAAACGTCGTCGTCTTCGGAAGCATCAAATCCTTCGAATTGAGAAGCTGAGAGAAGATGGTGGTGAAGGGAAATGAGGTACAAAATGAGAAGGAAGCAGGTGGAGAAAGATCTTCGGTTCATTGTGTTGTGGAGGAAATTAAGTAAGATCTAGCAATCCAACATTTTCCGGTGCTCAAATGCTCTAAATGAATAAAATAATTTTATAGGGAACTTGTATAGGCAGCATATTTTATTTTTTTCGCCCGGAACTGGGTTATGGCTCTTGGATATCACTGGGTTTCAAGATGTGTGGTTTTTTTTTAAGGGGTGGGTTGTTTTATCGGTTGATTCAGTTCTAATTTTTTTTCAACTGAAGTGAACTATATTAGTTTAGTTTGGATCAGTTTTGGTTCGGTTTGTATTTTGATTCGGTTTAATTGAATTTTTTTAGCTTAATTATTTTAAAGAAAATCTTTCAAAAAATACCATTTTTATCTAGTACTAGATTAATATCCGACAAAAATTTATAATTTGTTTAGTTAATATTTTGTTTAATTTTGATGATGTAATTTACTAAGAGTCTATGATAAAATATCTGTAATTGCTTAGAACTTTTCGGAAACTCAAATAGAATATAATTAAAATAATCAAAGTTTTACCAAAGAAAAAAAACTATATAAAAGAGAAATATACTAAATTTTTTTGTATATATATTTTAATTTTACTGATATGTTCAAAGTTTCTATTTAAGAAAATAGTGATCTAAATATATATATTTGTAACTTGATATACAACTATTTTAGATAGAATAGACAAACTTGAAATATTTTAGAACTGCTGTAAAATTGTTCTCTTTTTGTATATTTAAAAATTCACTTTTTATTTATTAATATAAAATCTATTCTTATATTTTAAAGTTGTTATTTATTTGTTATATGTAGTTTATATCTAAATTTAACAGTTTAAAAGGTAAAGATTGATAAAAAGAAACACGTATTATTATTTTTTCTGTAGCACAGAATTGTTTTTTGAAAGATAATGGTTTCTTCTCTCTTGATTATAATTGTGTTGTGAATTTGTGTAGAGAGTTTTCATACTGTTTTTGAATGCGAAGATTTTAACATGGCAAGCCAAATTCAGTACTAAAAAGCTACCGAAAATTTTAAAAGCTTCTTTTTGTGATTTGTATAGAGTATACATTCTTGTCCAACACATTTAGCTGACTAATCTAAATAAATATCTTGTGTCGAGCTTTTAGACTGCAAACATTTCCTCTGTACTTCAAGTGAAATGTACAAGACCATACTTGTGATGGTCTGAAGATGAGAACTGAACATCCCGCTGGATGAGACTAACCATCGAAACAAAAGATCTAACGTTGGAAAGCGTGGCTTGTGCTTTGTGATATCGAATAGAGTTATGCCAAAAGCCTCCTTAATGTTAATATCAATCAATTTCACAGACATGACTCATGAGCATATAAACAAACTCCAAAGTAACATTCTCGGGATTGCCAAGTTAAAAGCCATGTGTCCCTTCATTGTTTCTATAGTTCAAATATCTCCGGAGGACTTCGAGGCGGCGGATGTTATAGGAAAGTTCATGATCTCAGTGTTTTCAAGCCTCTCAAACATTAGAGTCTAGAAACATGAGATTCATCAGGGTGTCACATCATTAGTTTCTGTTGGTTATAGTCAAGTCTTAGGATATCGGTTTAGATTGGTTAAGTCTGTATCAATTAGATTAGACCGGTTATCTCTCTCGGTAGATTGGTTAATGCGGATTGTGCATTGATTAAGGTTAACCGGCTTGGTTTATTAAAAGTCGATTATTCTTAGGGTATAAATATCGATCTTGAGCTGATTAAGAGTTTGTTAGATCAGTTACACGATCCGATATAGAACGAGAGAGAGATACGGCGAGGTTGTACAAGACGGTGGCTCGGCTTGTGAGTGCATCCGTTGATTCTAGTTGATTGCTGGTTCAATCCCAGCTCCGGTGAGATATAGCGGCCTTGCCTCGTTAACGGCAAGGTGCGGTGAACACCGGGTAAACACTTCGCTGTGTGCTCCGTAGATAGTTACAGAAGATCGAACAAGAAGACGGTGTAGTTTTCACAAATTGGTATCAGAGCCTGGCTGAGGGGATCGAAGAATAGAGAGCATCCGGTGGTGCGAATCTGCAATCGGAAGATTCATCGAGGTGAAGGCGATTCTTGCGATGGCGAAGCACAAGATGAAGATGGAGATCTCAATCACGATGTTCGATGGGACCGGTGACTTCGGGATTTGGAAGAAGCGTATGCTGGCTAACCTGAGCGTCCAAGGATTGAAAGACGTTCTGCTACCACAGTCACAAGCTCTAGTGACGACGAAGACAGATGATGACGACGATGAAGACTCGAAGAAAAAGAAGCAAGATCTTGAAGATGCAGCTAGATTGGAGCGAGACGAGAAGGCGCTCAACATAATCTTTATGAGCGTAGGAGACCATGTTCTGAGGAAGCTGGACAAGTGCAACACCGCATTGGAGGCCTGGGAGTTACTAGACAAACTCTACATGGCAAAGACGTTGCCAAACCGGGTTCATGCTCAACTCAAGGTCTACTCGTTTCGGATGCAAGACTCGAAGACTATCGATCAAAACGTGGATGATTTCTTGAAGCTTGTCAACGACCTGAATAACCTCAGCATAGAGATCCCAGAGGAAGTTCAAGCAATTCTACTACTTAATGCTTTGCCAAGCAGGTATGACTCTCTCAAAGAAACCTTGAAATATAGCAGAGAGGCCATTAGAGTAGATGAGATTGCTAGTGCAGCTAGGTCTAAAGAACTGGAGTATAAGGACTCATCTACTGCTAGGTTGACTGGGGAAGGAAACTATGTTAGAGGTAGGTCGGATAGTAGGAATCGAAATGTTTTTGGTGCAGGTAAACAACAGTACAGGTCAAGATCAAAAAGCAAAGACGGCAAGAGGTTGTGCTGGATTTGCGGCAAAGAGGGGCACTTCAAGAAGCAGTGCTACAAGTGGTTAGAAAGGAACAAAGATCAGAAAGGTGGCCAAGATCGCGGAGAAGCTTCTTTAGCCAAAGATGATGCGAATGATCTGGTTGGGCTCGTGGTTACAGAAGCGAACTCAATAGAGGCTGATATGGAGGAGTGGATACTTGACACGGGATGCACCTTTCACATGACTCCCAGGAGAGATGTCTTCATTGATCTACAAGTGGGTACTCAGGGCAGAGTAAGGATGGCTAACAACTCGGTAGCAGAAGTCAAAGGGATTGGCTCAGTCAGATTTCAGAACCAAGATGGAACGACTTTCCTTCTGAGTGAAGTGAGGTATATGCCAGATATCTCGAGGAACCTAATATCAATGGGAACCTTAGAAGAGAAGGGATGCGAGTTCAAAGCGGCAAATGGAGTGCTCAAAGTTATAAAGGGGTGCACCGTTTTCATGAAGGGGAATAGAAGACAATCAATTTACATCCTGCAAGCCAAAGCTAGGAGCATCTTACAGACAGTTGGAGAAACGAGCTCAGTTGCAAGGTCGGATCAAACCCTTGATGATACTCAGTTGTGGCATAGTAGATTGGGCCACCTCGGTCAACAAGGGATGCAGGTTCTCCACAAGAAAGGTCTGTTTGGCAAAGCTAAGTTGGAAGAGTTGAAGTTTTGTGAAGCTTGCGTTATTGGTAAAACTCATAGAGTTAGCTTCACTAGTGGGAAGCACGTCTCGAAGGAGAAGTTGGATTACGTGCACTCGGATCTCTGGGGCTCGCCGAATGTTCCCCCGAGTCTCAGCAGAAGCAGATACTTCATCTCATTTACAGACGACTATTCAAGGAAGGTCTGGCTGTACTTCCTGAAGTTTAAGGATGAAGCCTTTCAAAGTTTTGTGGCTTGGAAGAACATGGTAGAGACACAAAGTGAAAGGAAGGTCAAGAAACTCAGAACTGACAATGGCTTGGAGTTCTGCAACCGTGAGTTTGATTCCTTTTGCAAGGACCATGGTATTGTGAGGCACAGAACCTGTACGTACACGCCTCAACAGAACGGTATTGCAGAGAGACTCAACAGGACAATCATGAACAAGGTCCGCAGTATGTTGAGTGAGAGTGGTTTGGAACTGAAGTTTTGGGCAGAGGCAGCAGCTACAGCGGTTTTCTTGATTAACAGATCACCTTCGTCGGCAATAGAGTTCAGGATCCCTGAAGAGATGTGGACCTCTCATGCTCCAGACCTGAGTAACTTAAAACGGTTTGGTTGCGTGGTGTATGTCCACTCAACAGAAGGCAAGCTTATGCCTCGAGCTAAGAAGGGGATCTTTACAGGTTACCCCGAAGGTGTTAAAGGATTCAAAGTATGGATAATTGAGGAGCAGAAGATAGTCATCAGTCGTAATGTCGTTTTTCGAGAAGAGGCAGTATACAAAGAGATCAAGGACCAAGGCAATGACAAAGAGAGTAGTGTGAGCGACAAGTCTGCAGCTAGTCTGAAGCTTCTAAGTATGGGAGAAGATTCAGAGATCTTAGATCAAGGAGGAGCTACAACCAGCGAGAGTCAGGGTCAGGGAGAGTCAGAAGAGCAACAGACGTCAGAGGTTGAGGATTATCAACTGGCTAGAGACCGAGTCAGAAGAGTCATCAAACCGCCTCCGAGATTGATGGACTATGAATGTGATGCAACTGATGGTGAAGATCAGTTTGCAGGTCTGGTGTGCTTCTTATCAGAAGATACACTAACAGAGCCAAACTCATGGCAAGAAGCAATGATGGACCCTGATAGTGATAAGTGGACTGAGGCAGCTCAAGATGAGATGACTTCTCTGGAAGCTAATGAGACATGGGATCTGATAGAAAGACCTAAAAATCAGAAGACGATAGGATGCAGATGGTTGTTCAAGAGGAAGGCTGGGATTGCAGGAGTGGAACCTCCAAGATATAAAGGAAGGTTGGTTGCGAAAGGGTACTCGCAAACCGAGGGTATAGACTATCAGGAGATATTTGCTCCTGTAGTCAAACATGTGTCTATCCGATACATGCTTTCAGCTGTAGCTCACTTCGACATGGAGCTTCAGCAGATGGACGTAAAGACTGCGTTCCTTCACGGGAATTTGGATGAGTTTATTGTGATGGAACAGCCAGAGGGATTCGTGGACAAGAAGTACCCAGATAGAGTGTGTCGACTCAAGAAGTCTCTGTACGGGTTGAAACAGAGCCCAAGGCAATGGAACAAGCGATTTGACGACTTTGTGAGATCAAAGGGTTATGTGAGAAGTGACTATGACTCCTGCGTGTACTTTAAGAAGAATGAGAAGGAGGAATATGTCTACATGCTGCTATATGTAGATGATATTCTGATAGCATCGACCAACAAGAGTGATGTCAACAAACTCAAGGCTGTATTGGGGTCAGAGTTCGATATGAAGGATTTGGGAGATGCTAAGAAGATCTTGGGTATGGAAATAACTCGAGACAGGGATAACAGAGAGCTGACTGTGTCACAAGAAGGATATCTGTGGAAGGTGTTGGGTAAATTCAGCATGGATCAGTGTAAAGAAGTGTCTACCCCATTGGGAGCACACTTTGCACTAAAGGCAGCTACTGATAAAGAGTTGTTGGCTCAAGAGGAGATTATGAAGAAGATTCCGTATCAGAATGCTGTTGGAAGTATTATGTATGCTATGGTTGGGACTCGTCCTGATCTAGCATATGTAGTTGGAGTGATAAGCCGATTCATGTCACGGCCTATCAAGGAGCATTGGCAGGCAGTGAAGTGGGCACTGAGGTACATCAAGAGCTCCGTCACTACAGGAAATGTGAGTATTAATAGCATCAGACTATAGCGTTTTTGATGTTTCTGCTATTATATACCAACACTGACTTTTTTAATAGCGTTTATATATTAAAAACGCTATGTTTGATGTCGCGGGAAAATAATTTGTTTTAGCCGCGTTAATGTGGTAGTATTGGCTCCAATACTTAGAAAAAGGCTCTAACAAATTTTCTCTGATTCACTCTTTTGTACTCTCTCTCTCTCTCTCTCTCTCTATCTCTCTCTCTCTCTCTCTCACGAACTCATCGTCTCCATCTCTCCTCCATATCTCACGAAATCATGGCTTCCACCGGACAACACTCCAATCTTAGTCATTCACGGCCAGCTGAGTTAAATCTCCTGGGTATCCCAGTTGTAATTTCTCTATCTCTCTTTGCCATTGTCTCTGTTTCCTTTCCGTAGTCCACTCCCTAAATCCCTCTCTGATTCGAGCAAGAACCCTAATTCTTGATTTGATTTATGATCCATATTTGCTTCAGAGATAGTAATAAACAGAAACCTACTTCATCACCTCTCCCATCCTCTAAAGTCGTCCCCTTTTCTTCTTCCTCTCAGGCACTTTCTCTGCTCGCCTAAAATCCTGGAGCCATGGCGGAAAGGTTCTCTCTTTTCCCCAATCCTATTGAGAGATTCACTTTTATAATTATCTTTAGTTATCTGATATTTTTTTCAGCTCACTAATCAAAACTAACTTTGATCTTTATTGGGTGCAGACTGTAACAAAGCTGAGGTTCTCAAGGAATGGTTTCTCTGACCAAGCGAAACATACTTTCAAAGTAAACGTGTTTTCTTTTTATTTTTTTTGTCTCCTGTTTCACTTGGAATAGAGAGAGATATAATTGTTTTGTTGGAACCCATTTTGTAGAATCTGTTGAAAGTAGATGACTTTTATAGGATTGACTTCCTTCCAACCCGTTTAGTGGTTGCATCTGTAGAATCATTGAGATTTGTTCAAGTCACAGACTCACATTCTTCTCTTAATTGGCTTCCTTCTTTTATCTTATTGCTTTCCCCGATGTGTCTGATTTTTAAAACAAATATACATGTTTTAATTACAGAGATGTCTACCACGTGATGGCTTGGATTAGCATTTCGTTATACACATGGTAAGAGGACGTTTCTGAGCTCAAATTTCTGTTTGCACCTATCTATTTTAGCTACTCTGTGATATGTCACTAAATTTGGAACTATGCTTCTGTCCTGTCTTCACTTGCAGGAAGGTGCCATCATCTTGGAAGTTAGTTATGGTTCTCTTGTGGCGTGTCAATATCCTCGACAGTTCAAACTTGTATGTGAAGGATTCTACCCCTATCTTATCTTTTTTTTTCGATGATAACAAAGATCCATAGTGTGGTTGTCGGAGTGTTGTAGGAAACTGGTTCTGCTCTTAGTAGTGTGTGTGCGTGTTGTGTGACGTTGAGAAGACAAAGTTTGCAGTTTGATATATTGTGTCTCTTTGTTACATCTGAAATCTTGGTTGGAAATTTTTTCTGTTCTTAGTTAGTAGTGTGTGTGTTGTGCTATGTTGAGAAGACAAAGTTTGCGGTTTGGTCCATTGTGTCTCTTCATTGCATCTGAAACTGGTTATGTTCTTAGTTAGTTGTGTGTGTGATGTGTTATGCTGAGAAACTTTTCATATCTATACATTGTTTGGCTTTGTTCACAATGGATGGTGGCTTTTGTGAGATTTAGTTCAACATGGCTTCTTTGCCTTTGATTGTTCTACTTCGTGTTTCCCTTTTTGCAGGGAACAAAAGTTAAAGAGAAAACAAGCTTTACAAGTCTCCCACAAATCTTGCGACTCCTGCTCTTATTTCTGGTGGTGCTTGCCGTGGAGGTGGAGCTGGCTGATCTGATGAATGCATCTTTGCATGCATGGATACAGTTGGCGGTGTAAGATTGCCTTCCGGATACTGTGGCATTCTTGGATTCAAATCTTCCCATGTGACTATTTGAAACAAAGGGATCATGCCAGTATCTTATAGTCTTGATTCTTGGCCCTTGACTCTGTTAATATGGATACATATACATGTGTGAAGTAAACAAAGGGGTCATACCAGTATCTTGTAGTCTTGACAATTCGAGCACTATGATTCATGTGACAAATTGCATTTTGTAATAATTTAAAGGCTACGTTTAAAATTTAGGATTTAAACCATAAACTTAAATTAGTGTTTATATTTATAAAGTACCTATTACATTTCAATTTATAAAAAAAATTGTTTTGTTTGTATAATTTTAATCTTAAACCTAAAATCAAATTTTCAATCATTTAAAATCTAATCTCAAATTTAAAATCAAAACCTCAGACACTAAATTTTAAATCTAAACCCTAAATCTAATACCCTAAACCCCTAATTCAAACCCTACATATAAGTCAAAAATCAAATTACTACAAATAATATAATTACTAAACTTAAACCTATTCCTTATATAAACAATAACTTTATCAATTTCATTTTCAAATATGTATCTTAAGCACAATTCTATTTCACAAACCCTTCAAACCCTAAACGCTCCATCTTAACCCCAAATTTGTAATATATACTTAAAATATATAGAACATTTTAAACTTAAATTATATATTGTCAAAACAAAAAAAAATTAACTATATAGATCATAACTTTCAAATACAAAACTATAAATATAATGCCATAAACCACATACTTTGAACATCAAACCCTATATCATAAACACTAATCCTTTCATTTTAAACATGTGATCTTACAATTTTAATTTAAACCATAAAATATAAATATAAAATTAACTAAATACATACAGATTATTTAAAACTAAATATCTTTTTCTTACAAAGTAAAAATATGGTTATTACTAATTAATTTTAGCTTAAGAATTATAAACAAACAAGTTAAAAGAAAAAGAAAAAGGAAAATTGTCATTGACCAATAAGATGATTTTACACGGATCACAATCTCCACCGTCGGATTAGAATGGACTAAAAGAGATCTAATGGTCTAACTTCTTTTCTTCTCTACTGTGTCTCTCTGTCGATCTCTTCTCTCTACAGATCTCAAAAAATAGTAATCTTGCATCTCTCTAGATGTCTCTGTTTCTATCTCCTCTCCTCTCTGAGTCCCAAGGGTTTTTACTGATTAGAAGTGTTAAGTTTCGATCTCCTCTCCTCTCCTCTCAGTCCCAAGGGGGTTTTCTGATTCAAAGTGTTAAGCACAGACGAAGTCTTGGCAAACATCACGACAGGTAAACTCACTTCCCCTTTCTCTTATCTGTTCTCTCTTTCTTTTCATCTTCCTATATACTTCTAATTGATTTTTGTTTTGTTTTCATCTCTGGCTTTGTCTTTCTCTCTCTATCTCTGTGTTCTAATTCCGGTTTTGTTTTTGTATTCTTTGTTTAAAAAGGCTGAAGAAGCTTGATGGTGGTAGTATCGGCGTCAACAATGGTGGTCTCGACATCATCATTGGTAGTTAGTGCGGTGGAGGAGGCTGTTGGGTGGTGGTCGGCCTCAAAGATAAAGAAACCGAAGGAGATGAAGTTGACGGCAAACAGTTTAGACGTAGGTTGATTTTGTTTTTTTAGGTTAGGCTTTAGGTTTACATTTGTAAACCGGGTTTTGTAAACTGGGTTTTGTAAACCAGAATTTATTTGCAAACTAGAATTAAATTACTAAATAAATTTTGATTTTTAGTTATGAATTAATTGGCTTATTTAAATTTAATCATTAACTATTTTTTGTTTAATTATATTTGGTGGTTTTAAATTTTAAATATTAATTAATTGTTATTCCCGTATATAAAAGCGGATTATATATTATATTTACAATAGCATAGAAATTATCGCTATCTTTGTTTACTTAACTATAGCATAAACGAAAACCGCTATTAAAAGTACCAGACTTTTTATAACGGGCGATGTCAGAGCGGTGAAGGAAGCGCTATGCTTTTCTTTACATAGCGTTTTCCGTCCGCTAAGACTACCCACATTTCCTGTAGTGCGTGGATACTCGTCTCAGTTTCAAGAGCAAGGGGGATTTTGTTGTAAGGGGGTATTGTGATTCAGATTATGGAGGGGATCGAGATCATGCCAAGTCTACTACCGGGATGGTTTTTACAGCTGGAGGTAATCCAGTGAGCTGGAGATCTTCGCTTCAGAAGGTAGTGGCTCTCTCCACAACTGAAGCTGAATATATTGCATTATCAGAAGCAGTCAAAGAAGGCGTATGGCTGAAAAGGTTTGCTGAGGAGTTGGGGTTTCCACAAGACTCTGTGGAGATCTATTGTGACAGTCAGAGTGCAATTGCGTTGTCAAAGAATGCTGTGTTCCATGAACGCACAAAGCACATGGCTACTAAGTTTCATTTCATCAGAGACTTGATCAAAGTTGGAGAAGTTCAAGTGCTAAAGATAGCGACAGCAAACAATCCTGCAGATATATTCACTAAAGTGCTATCGGTGTACAAGATGAAAGAAGCATTGAAGATGCTTCGGATTACTAAGGACTGATGCATTCAGTCGAGCAGCGTCCGGTCAAGGACGTGAGGAGGAGCTCGGTAAAGAGTTCAGGAGGATGCTGGTTGAAGTATCATCAAGGATCAGGTAAATGATTCTTAAGCTTTGTTCAGAGGTTCATCGAGTTTGAGATGGAAGAAGACTTGCCTAAGGAGGAGATTTGTTGGTTATAGTCAAGTCTTAGGATATCGGTTTAGATTGGTTAAGTATGTATCAATTAGATTAGACCGGTTATCTCTCTCGGTAGATTGGTTAATGCGGATTGTGCATTGATTAAGGTTAACCGGCTTGGTTTATTAAAAGTCGATTAGTCTTAGGGTATAAATATCGATCTTGAGCTGATTAAGAGTTTGTTAGATCAGTTACACGATCCGATATAGAACGAGAGAGAGATACGGCGAGGTTGTACAAGACGGTGGCTCGGCTTGTGAGTGCATCCGTTGATTCTAGTTGATTGCTGGTTCAATCCCAGCTCCGGTGAGATATAGCGGCCTTGCCTCGTTAACGGCAAGGTGCGGTGAACACCGGGTAAACACTTCGCTGTGTGCTCCGTAGATAGTTACAGAAGATCGAACAAGAAGACGGTGTAGTTTTCACAGTTTCTGACGGAGAGCAGAGGTGCAGAGGCCAAGCTAAATGTTTCATGAGATTAAAGCATTGCCTGTGAACCTTTGCGTGCAGTGATTAACACAAAAGAGAAGGAATTCAATTAAAGAACGGGAAAATCGCATAAAAAACCCTGAAAGTGTCACTTAGTAATAAACACTTTTGGGTTTATGTGTGATTCAGATTATTCTGAGTATTTTGTATGAGATTGAAGTGATTAAGAGATTAGAGAGAATAAGAACAAGAGAGAGACTAGAGAGAGACTCAAAACTCAATTAAAAATATTACAATGAGGGTTTACAAGATTTTAAAGAGATTACAAGACTGTATAGGTTCAATGTATCTAAACTTTATCCTGTTTCTTCTTTTATGGGCGAGTATTGTAGCTATAGTCTTAAGTCTGGTGTATAACCTCTCAAGTCTGGTGCCTAACTTCTCAAGTCTGGCAATCCTTTATAAAGTCTTATAAATCCTTATAACCCTCTAGCTTAATTCTCAAGTCTGGCGCTTCATCTCAACACTCCCCCTCAAATTTGACCATGTGAAACAAGTCAAGTTTGGAAAGTCATGAAGACCTCCCTCATTAAAAACCTCACCAAGAAAACCCATTGGGACAAAACTTGATGAGGAAAAAAGAGTGGAGACTTCATGATCAAGGGGATCAGCTCTTAGGAGTAAGGTCAATGAGTCCAAGCCTAGAGAGTATGGACTCCATTGTCTTCAATCTCGCTGCTTTAGTAAACACATCTGCTAATTGATCCTCACTCCTTGTATAACATGGCAGTATCACTCCTAGGATAATCATCTGCCTCACCTTGTGGCAATCTACTTCAATGTGCTTTGTTCTCTCATGAAACACTGAGTTGGAGGCAATATGAATTGCTGCCTGATTGTCATAGTGCATTGTCATAGGAGTGGTCTGCTCAATCTCCATATGCTTCAAGATACCCTTGATCCATACCAACTCGTTTGTCAGCTTCAACATGGCCCTGTACTCAGCTTCAGCACTTGAACAGGAAATCACTTTCTGCTTCTTACTCTTCCATGTAACCAGGTTCCCTCCAATGAAAGTGCAATACCCTGTGGTAGACCTTCTGTCTACTCTATCTCCTGCCCAATCTGCATCACAATACCCAACCACTTCTGTATTGCCATTGCAACCCATCCAAACTCCTTGTCCAGATGTGCCACTCAAATACCTCAGTATTCTATCAACCATCTTCCAGTGATGGTTCTTTGGCGTCTGCATGTGCTGACTCACTTGGTTCACAGCAAAACATATATCTGGTCTTGTGATGGTCAAGTAGATCAGCTTACCCACCATCCTTCTATACAGCTTAGGATCCTCAAACAACTTGTTCTCTTCAATCTCCCCCTCACGCAGGACCTTATATCCCTCCTCAAGAGGTGTCTTGGCAATCTTTCCTCCAAGCACATCAGTCTCCTTCAGCATATCCATAGTATACTTCCTTTGAGACATAAACAAGCCCTCCTTGGATCTGCATATCTCAATCCCCAAGAAATACTTCATCTCTCCCAAGTCTTTGATGTCAAACACAGACTTGAGAAAGTCTTTTGTGGCTTGGATCCCAGCCTTATCACTCCCTGTGATAATCATATCGTCTACATACACCAAGATAACAATGATTCCTGATGGTCCTGTTAGAGTGAAGAGGGTGTGATCTAGTTCAGACTTCCTGAACCCTCTCCCATTGAGAATTGTACTGAGCAAGCTCTAGGAGATTGCTTCAGCCCATATATTGCTTTCTTCAATCTCAAAACATTTCCTGGCTTTACTAGATGTTCAAGACCAGGAGGTGGAAGCATGTATACCTCATCTTCTAGCTCACCTTGTAGAAAAGCATTCTTTACATCCATTTTCCACAAATCCCACTCTAGGTTTGTTGCAATGGATAACACAATTCGAACTGTATGCAGCTTGGCAACTGGCGCAAAGGTGTCAATATAATCCTCTCCATATGTCTGAGTGAACCCTCTTGCCACCAATCTGGTCTTCCTCCTATCTATCTTTCCATTTGGCAAGTACTTGATAGTAAAGATCCATCTGCTGGAAACTGCTCTCTTTCCCTTTGGTAGCTCACTCTCATACCATGTATCATTTCTGATCATAGCATTAGATTCATCGGCTACAGAATCTCTCCACTCTTGTATCTCCATAGCTTCTTCATAGGACCTTGGCACATAGCTCTCGTCTAAACTAATCATGAATGCGTAATGCTCTTCAGGGAACTCAGCAAAGGAACACACGGCTTGAGAAGGATGCTCCACAATCTGGGCATTGTAGTACACTTTCGTGTTTACCCACTTGGAAGGATACCTTTGCCTTGTGCTCCTTCTTAAGACTGGCGCTTGAACCTCTTGAGCTGGTTCCAGTTGCACCTCCTCTTGTTCTTCTTCTCCTTGAGTCTGAACTTCTCCTTCAGGTTCATGACTCTCTTCTCCTACTCCATCTTGATCATGTTTACCTGATCCTTGATCTCCTTGACCTCCAGCTTCAGGTTCATGTTCATTACCCCCCTCATGATCAAGATGAGTTGGTTCTTCAGCTCCATATTGTTCTTGCACTCCAGGTTCAGTTCCATTCCCCCTCTCATGGTCAAGAGGGATTTCTCTGCTAGCTTCTTCAGCTTGATCAGTAGGTGTTCTTCTTGGCACCTGATCTTGAGACATGTTTATCCCAAGTTTTTCCATCAAAATCTTCAGAGTGTTTGCCCTTCCTGGTGATGCTTGAGACTGATCCTCCAAGTCTTCCCACTTTTCTTTCTCATAATACCCTGTAGACTCCACAAACTTCACTTCTCTTGATACCAGCACCCTCCTTGTGTCTGGATCATAACACTTGTAACCCTTCTGGGTTATAGAGTATCCAATAAACATGGCTTTAGTACTCTTCTCCTCCAGCTTATTTCTCCGCTCTCCTGGAACCCAGACATAGCACACACACCCAAAGACTCTTAGATGATCAATACTTGGCTTGTTCTTGTTCAGCACTTCAAATGGAGAAAGATCCTTCAAGATCTGAGTTGGTACTCGATTGATGAGATAGCAGGCAGTCTGAACAGCATCACTCCAGAAGCGTTTTGGGACTTTAGCATGGAACATCATAGATCTTGCTACCTCCATCAAGTGCCTATTCTTCCTCTCAGCTACCCCATTCTGCTGTGGTGTGTAAGGACAGCTTGTCTGTTGCACAATCCCATGCTTTTCTAGATGACTCTTAAAGGCATTACTTGTGTACTCTCCTCCATTATCAGATCTTAGAACCTTCACAGTAGCATTGTATTGATTAGCAACATATGCTTGGAAGTTTATAAAGGCATCTAGAACTCTATCTTTAGAAGGAAGCATTGTGACCCAAGTATATTTAGATTTCTCATCAATAAACGTCACAAAATACTTATGACTATCTCTAGACATGCAGGGAGCTGTCCATACATCTGAATGAACCAGGTCAAAGCAATGCTCATATATTGTCTCAGATCTAGAAAAGACAGTTCTACAATGCTTTCCTAAGATGCAAGCCTCACACTCTAAGTGATTGAATGACAATTTAGGTAAAATCAGTTCAATTGCACGAGCATGAGGATGTCCCAATCTAGCATGCCAAATACTACTATCAACTCCATCAATAGCTCTACTCAAGCAAACAAAATCAAAGGGTTTAGGATTCTTAGTCATTTGGAGATGGTAGAGCTGATTCTTGCTGTCTCCCCTGCCAATGATTCTTCCAGTCTTCAAATCTTGGAACTCAACTTCATTTGGTCTGAATACCACTTGACAATCCAGATCAACGGTAGCTTTCTTTACTGATATCAGATTTGAAGTGAATTGAGGCAGATAGAAAGCTGCTGAGTTCTTTTCAAATAACTTGAGATTTCCTACTCCTTCTATTGGGATCTTATCTCCATTAGCTATCATCACACTCCCTGTTGCAGCCTTGACCTCACTAATCAGACTCCTATCACTGATCATATGATGACTTGCTCCAGAATCAATGATGACGGGTTTGGTTGTGGATGCTAAGGCAGGAGCTCCTTGACTCCGGGTCGTAGCCAAAGCATACACATACTTAACAAACTCATCCCATTCCTTCTTTGTGATACGATCATCTGCTCTTTTGGTCTCTTGCTTCCTTACCACCATACTTTCCTCACATGAGCTCCCAATGTAGGCAGAGTAAGAACACTCTCCCTTCACCACCTTTTGCGCAGCTTCCTTGATCATTTTCAAGCTCATCTTATCACTTAGATGACCTGATTCCTTGCCTCTTCTCCAAGTCTTTCTCATCATGAACCATCCCTTGGAGAGCTTTCTTAATCTTCTTCTTCTAAAGCTAGTACCACCCCTCACTTGAGTTGATACCTTCCTTTTCTCATACACATCACAAGTGTATTGAACAAACTCACATATCTTAGCCACCAGAAAGTTAAAGACACAATCTTGTTCTTTCCTTTCTTGAATAGTTTCTGACCTTGCCATAAGCTCCAGCCACACTTCTCTCAGCCTTCCCACAAGCTGAAAAATCTCATCCTTCCCTTGTTTATAGTTGCGGATCAACTCTTTGACCTCACACACCTTCACAAGTTTGGATTTTTCTTCATGAGCTGCTTCAATTCCACTCTTTATAGTGTTTTCTTGAGCAGCCTCATCTCCATCTTCCAGACTTCTTGTCTGACCTTCTTCCATGACCATTTCCATTAAAGGTCCTTCCTTTACATGGCCACACCACAACCCACAACTCTCAAGAGTTGTTCTACCCCATTTGGACCAACTTTCATCAATCTCCTCTTCATGCCTTGTTGTTGTATCAGATCTTAGCTCCATCTTTGTACTGAATAGTAGATGCCAGATCTGACCTCCAAAAATAAACACCAACAGAAACAATCTTGAGTTTTTCAAAGATCTAGCTCTTGAAAACCCTCAAGAACACTCAAGAACACTCAGATTTAAAAAAAAAATCACACCCAGATTTTTAGAGAACCTAGCTCTGATACCATAAACACTTTTGGGTTTATGTGTGATTCAGATTATTCTGAGTATTTTGTATGAGATTGAAGTGATTAAGAGATTAGAGAGAATAAGAACAAGAGAGAGACTAGAGAGAGACTCAAAACTCAATTAAAAATATTACAATGAGGGTTTACAAGATTTTAAAGAGATTACAAGACTGTCTAGGTTCAATGTATCTAAACTTTATCATGTTTCTTCTTTTCTGGGCGAGTACTGTAGCTATAGTCTTAAGTCTGGTGTATAACCTCTCAAGTCTGGTGCCTAACTTCTCAAGTCTAGCAATCCTTTATAAAATCTTATAAATCCTTATAACCCTCTAGCTTAATTCTCAAGTCTGGCGCTTCATCTCAACAAGTAACACTTTAAAACTTGAAGTTTTTTCACTAACACTTTAAACCTCGGAAGTGACATTTCTGTCATAAAAAACCTCCAAACTTAAAAAGTGACCTGTTTAACAGGTAAAAATAGTGATGTGTCGGTTTTTTTTCCAAAAAATATTTATTTAATTTATAAAATAAATAAATATTAATAAAAAAATCAAAAAATAAATAAAAATTCATAAAATTAAATTTAAATTCATAAAATTAAATAAAATTCAAAAAAATTCAAAAAATCAAATAAAAATTCAGAAAATCAAATAAAAATTCAGAAAATTAAATAAAATTCATAAAATTAAATAGAAATTCAAAAAATTAGTAAAAAATCATAAAAATAAAATAAAATTCAAAAAAATAGTAAAAAATATAAAATAAAATAAAATTCAGAAAATTAAAAATAATCATAAAACTAAATAAATATCAGAAGTTAAATAAGTTTCAAATAAATAAATAACTAATTCCGATATTTTCGTCCGAATTTTCTCGAAAACCAATTCATATGAAATTCAGTATCTGACTTTTTGAATTCTTTTGACATTGAATCGAAAGTGGCCATTCCTAAACGCGTAATAAACTTTCGATAAATGACTAATTCATACTCGCAAAAAGCCTTCTACGAAATACACACTACTTCTCGTAAAAACTAATGTTACGAAATTTGAAACTCAGGTCAGAAGACAAGAGGAGAAGAAGAAGGAAGAAGAGACAATCTCGGATCATTAACGAGACTAAGATACGTCCGACTTAGAAAATTTTGTCAAGGTTTTAATTTTCGTAGGAAAAGAATGAAAATGTCTTGAAAATTGCCGTAAAATTAATGGAACTTAGACCCTAGATGGATAGTCTAGCAATCTAAGTTTTAATTTTGTGATTTTTATTTAATTTTCTGAATTTTAATTTAATTGTTTGAAATTTTAATTTAATTTTCTGAATTTTTATTTATTTTTTGAATTATTATTTAATTTTCTGAATTTTTATTTCATTTTTTGAACTTTTATTTAATTTTCTGAATTTTTATTTAATTTTATGAATTTTTATTTAATTTTATATTTTTCTTTAATTTTTATTTATTTTATGAATTAAATAAATATTTTTTTTGAAATTTTTTTTGACAAATCACCTTTTTACCTATTAAACAGGTCAATTTTTTAGTTTGAGGGTTTTTTATGACACAAATGTCACTTCCAAGGTTAAAAGTGTTAGTGAAAAAACTTCAAGGTTTAAAGTGTGAGTAAGTGACACTTTGAAGGTTTTTTATTCGATTTTCCAATTAAAGAACAGAACTTTGAGATCATGTTTAGAGGCAAAAATGCAAGATTCAGTTCCAATATTTATTCCCCTTCTATGAAATGACAATCGCCTACACTTAGCACAAAATTTGATAAAAAAATAACACTTTAAGATCAGGTTTATAGGTTAAATGCACAACTCAGCTGAAACATATACCCTTCCTATGAATTGGTCAACAAATCGAATCTTTACAAGTTAAGAGCTTGTGCTTAAAACAAAGAGAATAATCTTTCACTAAACCACAGTGCAGCAACAATATTTCATTCTTTATGCAAGGATGAAAACTCCTTAAACCAGGCAAAAACATGAACTAAGTCGGTTAATTGTTCTAATCTACAATACATTTGCTGTCATTTCAAGTGATTTATGGTAGGCTTCATTTTCCGGTTGCTGCAAAGATGAAACAAGTATTCAAAACCAAATACCAAAAAGAATCGGTATTATTAACCCTTGATCTCAAATGGAAAAGCAAATGACCTCATCCCAGCAAGTTGAAAGAAGTGAGAAACTAAGTCAAAGTTGTATTTAGCTTCAGACTCTTCAGGAGTCAAAAACACAAGCGCGGTGTATGCATTACTGAGGCACCAAATGGCAGCATGTTTCTTTGGCTCAATCAACAACGCCTCTTCAAGCTAAGTGATGGCCACTACGCACACAAAACACACATGTTATAACAATCCATATATCACATCAGATTTTTTTTTCTAAATCTTAAAAACTAACTATAAACAAATCACCAAATCTAGAAACACGTATTGTTATAACCTTGAAAAACAGATCCATGTGACGTGAAAGATCAAAACTAACTCGTCCAAGTGGAATAAATGGTTTTTAAATAATTCCTTAGTTCATAGTTTCGATGTAATCCCATACACTGTTACACATCGCAAAAACCATATTTGACTTTCTGGTCATCTATTTATATAAAGTTGGATTTCTATTTATATAGAGATGTCAATCATGGACCTGGACCGCGGGTCTGGCCCGTAAAAAACTGTCGCGGAACGGGATTGGATCGAGATTTTACAGACCCGCAAATTAGCGGGCTTTGCGGGACGGGTCTTTGCGGGACTGGGTCTTTTGCGGGACGGGACGATGCGGGTCTGCGGGATTACAAAGACCCGCACTTTTTTCCTCTTCAATTCTTGTTTTATCTCAAAAAAAAATAAAAAAGAGTGAAAAAGGTAATTTATATGACTTTCCTCTGAAAAAAGAAAAATACTTCAGCAATGATGATTCGAGCTCCGACGATGATGTTTTGAGCTCCATTAGTGTTTTAATTTGGTGTTTTTTAATTAATTTTGGGATTAACAGCTTAGTTTTGGTGTTTGATTATATTTAGTTTTTATTCATTAAAACTAAAAAATTGGTTATGAAATTAGGAGTTATAAGCTAATGAAAAACATATTCTGAAATTATCTTTAATTGGTATGTAAATATGTTTGAGTGTGACAAAATTAACTATAACTATTTTATTTGGTTAAGATAACATGAACAAGACTAAGCTCTGATCAAAGCGGTAACGAGAATAAGCTATGGTTAGAGCCTTCATCGACTAATCTATTTAATTCTATAACAATGATGTCGTTTAGCTGAAAGAGTTAGTCTTGTTACTGATTAGAGCCTTCTTCGATATGTATTTTATTCTTCATGTTCTCTCGTTACTTATCATTGTTATCTTGTTACATCAATAGAATAGAATATACATTAACATCTCATTTTTACATGCACTTTTTGTTTGGTTATGACTTCATATATATATATAATCATCTCATGTTCTATATGCACTTTTAATAGAGAAAATATGCATAATATATTACAAATTTTGAAGAATTTGCATTGTAGACATTTCATGTATATTAATTATGTGAACTTGGTTATGTAGGGGAGCAGCCTGAGGCATCTTAGAGTAGCATGCAGCATCAGGAAGTGTTCTGGGCCTGCAGTGTCAAGCATGATCAGATACATTACATTAACGTATGTCCCGCGGGACAGCCTGTAAAGGAGTGTGCAATTTGCGGTACGGGCTTGGGACGACCTTTTAGAGACCGCAGCCCGCGCGGGCCTGACCCGCCGTGACCCGCAAAGAGATGAGTCCGCTGCGGTACGGGACGGGATGGGACGGATCAACCTGTTTGACATCTCTATATTTATATATAATACAGTTTTCTTCCCTCCTGAGGGGTCCACGTCGGATTCCACGCTGGAAACACCCACTTTCAGAGCGTGACACGCGTCGATGTAAATGAAACTCGGCGTATTGGTGTATTGGGCTCTGGGTCGAGATTGTATTCGAGGCCCGTGTTACTCTCCGGTCCAGCGAAACCCTAATCATTGTAGACTCGGTCATTCGTCGTTTTCGCGTCTTCGCTCACTTCGATCGCGACGAGACGATACAGTTTCCGTAACAGTATGCGTTGTGATTCTTTGTTTCCTCTCCTCCAATCGTAAAATTTTATTCCATTCTTTCTTCTCCTTTTGTACGAACACCACCCATGAAGATTCCTGACTGAGTTTCTCATCTGGGTTTACTCCTTATTTTAAGATTTATTTTGTTTTCTCAAACTCGCGACCCTTAGCTTCCTTTCTACCAACTCTCTCATCTTCCGCCGCCGTCGAATTTCATCATCAAAGGAGAGACTGCTCCGCCGCGGTCGAATCAAAGGAGTTTCTAGGGTTTTGGGGGTTGGTGTCGTGGACATCCGAAGCCGTGGTTTCAGTACTATATCGTGTGAGATCAACGATGCTCGGAAGTTAAGAAGAAGAGGTAAAGTAGGTTTGTAGTGTTATATGTAATAGATATTGCAGTGCTTATGGATTTAATGGTTTGCTTTATTTTTAATTTGTGTTGCAGCTAAATCTGATGATTTCCTACAAAGATCGAGGATTACTACATAGGACTGGAGAGGCTCTATCGGGAGAGACTATCAAAAAGCAACACAATCATTTCCGTCGCCGGCGAATTACTCTCACTCGAAAATAAATGTAAACTTCTTAATCGCTTTGCTTGAGAGAGTCTACGCGAAGTCTTCGTCGGAGGGATTTAGATTTTTATTTTCTTTACAAATAAAAAAAATTAAGGCTTTTTTGTTGTTGTTCCTCTTAACATATTTTGAAGAATGAAGAGGAACTTAGACGACAGCAACGATGAAAAGCAGCCTGAGCGAAAGCGCCCTGCTCTTGCTAAGGTTTGTTAATATTCATTCATTCATCTTCTTTGATTTTTTTTTAATTCTGTTCTATCGAAGTACCTCGTTTTCTGTTGGTGCAGTGTGATTGTTGAGGCGATGAAAGTTGACAGCTTGCTGAAGCTCTGCTCCTCTCTGGAACCTATCCTCCGCAGAGTTGTATGCTCTGTTTTTTCTCTTTGCTTTTCTCTTAATTGCTTTGTTTTACCAAGTATTCTTGGTTTTCTTTGTTCTTTTAAGCTATTTTAGGTATGAATCAGTTTTGTTCTGTTAAGGCCTTTGGTATGTCTATTTGTTTGGTGTAGGTGAGTGAGGAAGTGGAACGTGCTTTGGCTAAGTTCATCACGTCTAGGCTATGGTCAAAATATATAGTGCCTGTTCAGAGAAAATAATACGGAAGTCTGAGAAACTCTTAAGAGAGAAAAGAAGTGAGGGTACACAACCAAGTTGGATCTTGAAGAAGAATTCTAGCTCTCTCTGGTAATGTTACCTCTTAAGTTAATCAAAGCTTTCGGATTAACTGCGTATGTGAAACGATTCTCTGTTTCCGTTTGATATGCTTCAAAAAGATTCAAGAGCATAACATTGATGCCCTTATGTGTTTATATGATTAGGTGATATGTGTGGGTTTACAGGAAAATGTAAACTGTTACGGTTTGTCACTCCCTCTTTCCCAACATTTATTTGTAATGTAGTTTGGTTTTGGTAAACCCTGTTTTATTTGGTGCCTCCTGTTTGCAAACAGGTGGAAGGTTTGCTTGGTCAGTTTAGGTACAGGTTTACCAAACAACAAAGGACTCATTAGTAGGCCTGGTGCAGTGAGCTACTCGACACAATGTACAATGGTCGTCTTCTTCCCAATTCTTGAGCCGGTATATAGTATACGTCCTCATTTCATCTCCACATAAGATAATTGGTCTGTTTTGACTGGGAAAAATGTATTACTTATTCTCTCAGCACAGTGGCAATAATAGTTATGATTATAGAAGAGGAAGAAAAGTAATACATCATCGATGCATGGGAAGCTATAGGAGAATGGAATGCCAGAACATGTTTTTGTAATGGTTCTAGCTTTGTGTTGTTAATTCTTTATAAACCTAATAGCTTTCTTCTTCTTTAGTCAGTCTTGACAACGATACAAACATCAGGCGTATGTTGGCCTCTTGAACGTTCTCAATTCTATATTTTTCACTTTTGATATGGGTGACTGAAACTTTCCATTCGATGTTTATACAATTAGAAATACTCAGATACACCAAGTACATGACAAGTTACTTAGAGTAAAAGCATATTCATAATCACAATAGATATTATAATATGTGAATGTGGGTTAACACTCTTTACTGATGTTAACCTCATTAAAATAAGTTGTCTAAAAATTTGACACTATAATTTTAAAAAATGTATTAAATACTCTTATATTCCTTAACATCTTATTCTATTAACTAAAATTATTTATAAAATATTTAATAACCCAAAACTTCATTTTAATCAATAGTTTAATTACAATCTACAAAAAACCCCATCAAGGTAAAATTATTTTAGCACAGAATATATAATATCATCTAAAAGACATATACTTCAGAAAAAATAATAAAAACGATTTTTAGTGATTATCAAATGCAAATAAAAGCGTAAAGCTTATGAAATAATTACACAATTTTATCAGAAGCTCAAGATTAAAAAAAAAAAAATAAAGGAAAATATAATCAAATAGTAATACATAATAGATTAATTTTTTTACAAAAATAATACTACAATAAGAAATTAATAGATAATAAGAAATCAAAATAATTGTTACGAAAATAGAATAAAAAACAGAAAAGTACAAAATTAAAAATGAATATTTTTATATAAAATAGATATTTTAAGTTATACTAACTAAATAGATGTAGAATGTATTTTAAATATTTATGTCAAGAATTCTAAAAACTATAACATAGATCCACAACTGTGTAAAAAATAAAATATATAGTTATATAATCGAATAAGAGACATACGGTATCAAATAATATAAGAATGAATAAAACTAGATAACTTCAATTAAACAAATAAATCAAAAATTCTATACCATTAAAATAGAAACATAATAAAACTTGAAATAAACAGTCTTATTTTTGTATAGGAGAAATTTAGTTAATTGTAACGAGAATGAGATTGAAAAAAGAATAACAATCACTTTAAATAATGATTCATATTAATATTAAAAAACTTTTTAAATAAAAAAAAAACAATACTCCCTCCGTTTCTTAAAGAGTGTCGTTGTGACATTTTCACACAGATTAAGAAAGTTGTTGAAATATATGTAAATTGTAATTAATTATACCTCTTTGACCAATAGTATTTTAGATAAATAAAATTATTTATAAAATCAATGCAGTTTGCAATTAATTTTCAGCTGAAAGTTAGTATAATTTACATTGGAATTGTAAAGTGACACTCTTTGTATAACAAGAAAATAAGCTTAGAGTGACACTTATTATGAAACAGAGGGAGTATTAAACAAAAATCAAATATATTTATTTTAATTATTTAAATTATTTTCAAATTATTATTCCGCCCGTAGGACGGACTGACCCTAGTTTTATATAAAGTTGGGTTTACTCTCTCCTGGTGAGAACACCTCAGCAGACAGGTCATAAACTCAGTTTACAGGAGTGCGACACGTGTCCTATATATAAACGTTGCGTTTCATTTAGAAAATATGGGTTACAGTTTATGTGGGCTTTACGTTTACTGACCCATCTCAATAGTGAGAATCCCTAAGCGTCGATTTTGATTCTAGGGTTCACCACTTTCTCGAGAGATTGAGTCGCCGACGCTGACCTTGGTTTGAAATGGCGCATGGCGAGGTAAGGCAATGAGGGTCTCGCCTCTCGCCTTGCGCCATGGCGACACAAAGCGATCGCTTTGTGTACGAAGCCAATAACAGTAAATAACATCATTTTACTACACGTAATGTTCAAGTATCAAGTAATGTTCAAGTATCAAAAAAGTGTTATGAAAAACATTGTAAAACTCTTACTTAGAAGGTCAGATTAGGGTTTGGAGATAAATCTATGTGAAGCCAAAGCTTCAATTACAAACCTAGATCGGTTTAATAACCTAATTGTGGACAAACCAATTTGGTTTAGCTTAAATTTGATAAGGCAACGCTTTGGTCGCTATAGAAATTACTAAGAAAGCGCTTAAAGCGAGCGCTTTGTGTATGTTGCATTGCCTTGAGGTGTCAAGTCGATGAGGACATCGCAACACCTCGCTTTGCGCCATGGCGACCAAAGCGAGAGCTTTTTTAAACCAAGACGCTGACGTGATGAAGCTGTTGGCGGTTGTCTCACGTCCTTCGGTCTTCTTCCTACCTGATCGAAACGTTCACCGTAATAGACACATCGCCTTAAAACCCTTTTTAATCAAACCACTACGATCTATTATTAAATGTGAGCTTCTCTTATGTGAGACAGTGTACCTGCAACTATAAAAGAAAGTTAGACATCATCTTCTCAGAATCATATTTTCAATCTGATTAACTTACGAAATAAACTTACTCTAAGAGAAATGGCTAATACCAAAATTCTTCTCTTACCTTATTTGTCTCAGCGACCTCGACTCCTTGCCATGCCATTCCACGACTTCTCCTGTATCTCTATCGCAAATCAGATTGATCTCCGATGGTGCAACCGCGATTGCCGCCCCCGTGTTCGTGTCAAAGCTTCTCCACGGCGTGAGTCGCGTTCATCTTTTCACCGCCGCGACCTTCTAAGCTCACATCCAACAGCCATCTCAGCTCCCACAGTCATCGATGTCACATACAATTGCAGATGATCTCAAAACCGCGATTTGCCCACCATCAGGCGACGAGCCTAATCCCAGAGCTTGAGATCGGCCGATCTAGGTGTGGAAGACCCTCAATCTGATAAACAACTTAAGTTACATCTATTTGCAGTTTGGTCCTTTCTCTTTTGTTTCTTTTTGAATTCAGTTTCACCTAACGAAAGGAAAACTCTAACCGTTTATATGCAATTAAACACATATGAACCTTTTTTTTTTGTCGACATAATGATGTTTACAGCCCATATCGTTTACAGACCATCCCAATTGAACCTAATCTACAAGGACGAACATTACAGTAAATGATATAGCCAACACGGTCAACTCAATTGAGATAAGATGAAAGTAAATGAAGACGCATGTTTCATGAACGAATACAACGTGTTGCTTTTCTGGGTAGAACGCAAACGGTGCGGGAATCATCGACTCCGAAGCTCTACAGTGCCGGAGGCTATCTCCTGCACGTCTACCTCCACCGTATAATCAACATCACCAGAAGCTCCATTGAAGTGCTTCTTCTCTTCATTCGCCTTCCTCCTTCACTCTCAACCTTCAACGACCACTTGAGGGGAACGCTTCCACATCTTCAAAGCAAGCTCGGCCTGAAGATCTTAAGCGCCCACTGAGCACTGCGTACGCGACGTTACCCAATCGAATACAGAGGATCCGGTTTGAGTGATGTTGGATGGAATGAAATGAAGACCTTAGAGAGAGAGCTGAAATCTTCAATCATGAATCGGACTCTGTTATTTAGTTCAACCCATAACAGAGATTAAAGAGATGACTGGGATTAGAAGGATGAGAACGAGGAAGAAACACATATGAACTAAAAACATCTAAATGATCATAAAAGAACTAAAAATAAATACTAAAATTCATTAAAATAATTAGATATCACATAGCTGTTCGTATTACTTTATACTAACAAGCTTATCAAAATTCGGAATGATTTTGTTTTCAGAAAAATACTAGAAAATGTTGTTTTCATCCTAAATATATAGATAAAAAAAGCATTCCTATATTTTTTTAAAGTGCAACATACATGTATAATAGATTGAAGATGCAAGAAAAGCTTGCAGATGTCAATAGTCTTCCGTGACTAACTAGGCGACGAAGTCACTGATGCTGGAGGCATTAGTCGTTACTACATAAGGCATGCGGAGTGGTGTGTTAACATGTGGATGCAAGGATATGCTGAGATGGAGAAGAATAAACTGAGGGTTTATGTCTTGACGTAGTCGTTGAAGTAGTTGCTGATGCAGTGTGTGTCAGAGAGTGAACCAGGAGGCATGCGGAGTGGTAGAGACCATGTGGACGCGAGATGCTGAGCTGGCGCGGGATAAACTTGAGGAGCAAGTTTATACCGTGGAGAAAAGGCAAGAGATAAACTTGGGGAGCAAGTTTATGCCTTGAGGAATAAGTACATTCCAAGAAAAGGAAATTGTACTTATTGATATGGAAGTTGTCCATATATCCATGTTGCCTTGGAGACTAGGTTTCAGAAACGTGGAGATCACTATAAAAGAGCTATGGAGTCGTGGGTATTCCAATAAGACACTGGGGGCTATTATTATAGAGGAAGGGTGAAAATCCCTTAGGGTGTTCTTGGGTCGTGCTGAAGCAGTTGCTGAAGTACTGACGATGGAGAGACAAGTTTGGGTAGATTAGGAATTGTTCAGTGGCGTGTGTTAGGGTGTAACACTAGACGTGTAAAGCTGATTAAGCATAGCTTGTAATAGGGTTTACAAGGCGATTTCTAATAAAGCAATTGGTGTTTGCTTGTATCTATTTTGTCTCTTGGTTTACCTTCTGCATTACTATATTGTGGTGTCATCTTTGCACTTACAATTGGTATCAGAGCGGGTCACCTAAGTTACTGGTGTGATCCTTGAAGGTGAAGATGTACACGATTGTTTGATGCAGAAGACAATCATGTTGGATGATGGCCGGTGGTATGGTCATTGGAGGGCGCACATGAAGCTGTTGGTTTGAGGAATCAAGGAGCGTGTGTGGATAGCTGTGAAGACTGGGTGGGAGGAGCCTACCATATTTACAGCAGAGGGGAAGAAGCCGAAGCCTAAGGAGCCAAGACAAGGAGTGGTTCGAGAGGTAGTTCGAGAAGTAGTACGGCGGATGCGTCAGAGCCTGATGCAGTACTCATGAAGAAGCAGACGGGTGTGTCTGTGATGTTTGTATTGACATCTAAGCATATGTATTTTAGCTTAGTATGCAATCAAGCAGGGGGAGAAGTGGTGACGTTCTGGTCCAAGGAGTGCATATCTCGTGGGGGAGAAGAGCATGGTGATGGACGTCCTGATGTAGATGGTGCATATCTCGTGGGGGAGAAGAGCATATCTATGTATGAAGATGAAGATAGTGCAAGTCTCGTGGGAGAGAAAGGCATATCTAATGTGGAGGTTTCCAGGTGAGGAAACGTGGTTGTTGAACCAGAAGGGTATTGTGCTTGATTGGCACACAAAGCTAAAAGGGGGAGATTGAAGATGCAAGAAGAGCTTGCAGATGTCAATAGTCTTCCGTGACTAACTAGGCGACGAAGTCACTGATGCTGGAGGCATTAGTCGTTACTACATAAGGCATGCGGAGTGGTGGGTTACCATGTGGATGCAAGGATATGCTGAGATGGAGAAGAATAAACTGAGGGTTTATGTCTTGACGTAGTCGTTGAAGTAGTTGCTGATGCAGTGTGTGTCAGAGACGTGAACCAGGAGGCATGCGGAGTGGTAGAGACCATGTGGACGCGAGATGCTGAGCTGGCGTGGGATAAACTTGAGGAGCAAGTTTATACCGTGGAGAAAAGGCAAGAGATAAACTTGGGGAGCAAGTTTATGCCTTGAGGAATAAGTACATTCCAAGAAAAGGAAATTGTACTTATTGATATGGAAGTTGTCCATATATCCATGTTGCCTTGGAGACTAGGTTTCAGAAACGTGGAGATCACTATAAAAGAGCTATGGAGTCGTGGGTATTCCAATAAGACACTGGGGGCTATTATTATAGAGGAAGGGTGAAAATCCCTTAGGGTGTTCTTGGGTCGTGCTGAAGCAGTTGCTGAAGTACTGACGATGGAGAGACAAGTTTGGGTAGATTAGGAATTGTTCAGTGGCGTGTGTTAGGGTGTAACACTAGACGTGTAAAGCTGATTAAGCATAGCTTGTAATAGGGTTTACGAGGCGATTTCTAATAAAGCAATTGGTGTTTGCTTGTATCTATTTTGTCTCTTGGTTTACCTTCTGCATTACTATATTGTGGTGTCATCTTTGCACTTACATAGATTACTATCGGATAGAATTTACCGGAAAGGATAATTGCTTCAAACGCATAAAAATCAATTAACAGAGTTAGAGTCACCTTAATCATTCTTTGGCAAACTATACAGTACAGAATAATTATAACTCACTAATATATCATTGACAATGAATGTGACACATGTTAATTAGTTTTACAAGCAAATGACTAAATTTATTTTTTTTATTTGAGTAGAATATAATTTGAGTAGAATAATTATAACTCACTAATATATCATTGACAATGATATGGCCTCTCTCTCTCTCTCTCTCTCTCTCTCTCTCTCTCACTAATTATTTTTCAAATTGATAATAGCAATTGAACATATACTTTAGTTTGTAAATCGTGTTGTTCATCATCTACATCTACTGCATGTATGCTCAATATATAACAAACCTATTGTACAGATTATATTTATAAGTTTTATAAACATATCGGTTGATTTGGTTGGTCCCGAGAAAAACACACATAGTGTTGCATAGTGGATTAGTCTAAAAACGTACCACACTGTTTGATCCGAATTTAGAATACATTCGGACTAATGTCTGGAATGAACCGATCATCTGTTACGACTCACCATATAAACCACTTAAGTAAAAACTCAAACTAAGACTGGCAAAATAGTGATAATTTATAAGTTAGTCAATATCAAATTCTAATCAATTATTTTGATATATAATATACCTATAAGATTCTAACAAACATGTATATGTATAAATAGCAATGATAGTTTCATAGTATCTATTTATCTATTTTAAAATATTTATAGTTACAGCGAAGAAGGTATTTATTTTATACCATTTATATCATTAGTTTTAAGAAAAAAATTACTTATGAAACAAATATATAATTGAGGGCGGAAATAATTTTACTATACTAATTCCAATCTACTGTAATTTTATAAAAATCTTTTTTTTTTTTTTTTTTGTCATCAACAAACACAGACTCATATAGACTCTGCACACCAAACTGGTAGCTCCGCATCCATGTGAACGACGAAAGACGATTGTTGTCTGGCACTGCGTGCTAAACGATCCGCCCTTGTATTCTCCGTTCGTGGTACATGAATAAGCTGTGAACTTTGGAAGCTACTTTGTAGACTCTTAATATCCTCCAGATAACTTGCAAACGCTGGCCACTCCTCTGGTTCCGAAACCATCTTCACCAACTGAGAACAATCCGTTGCAAACGTAACCTGAAACTGTCGCAAATTTTTCATACATTCCATTGCCCAAACCAAAGCTTCCACCTCCGAGTGTAGGGGTGATATACTGGCTCGAACATTTCGTGCCCCCATTAATCCCTCGAATCCCTCTAAAGTGCTATACCAACCCTGTCCCGAGAAAGAATCCTTATCCTTCCACGAACCATCAATGAAACACCATCTTCCTGGAATTGTGATAGGTTGATGTACCTGGTGCGGAAGATTTCTTCTTACATCTAATTCTTGTGCCGCAGCCCACATGGTAGATTCCGTTTCTGCCAATTTTAGTGTATCCAATGCATCCACATCCAGATTACTAAACACCTTATTGTTTCGTGCCTTCCAAATATACCATAGTATCCATACAAATTGATGATCATTCATCTTTGGGAGAACTCGCCAGAACAAATGATCCATATTTGTGAACAGTGCTTCCGTAGGAAAGATATCTGGATTTGTTGGTATCTTTGATAGTGCCCATACCTGCCGAGCTGGAGGACACTCAAAAAATACGTGGTTTAATGATTCCTCAGCGTGCCCACATCTATCACACCCAATATCCCCATGCAACCCTCGGGCTTTAAGATTCTTTTTCACCGCAATACACCCTGATACAATCTGCCATAAAAAGTGCTTCATTTTTGGTGGGCACCTCACCTGCCAACAATGGGCTTTCAAGCCATCCACTGTCGGGCCAAAGAGAGGTGGCGGTTTTCTTTTATCTGGGTAGAACCTTTCCACCTCGTAGCCTGATTTAACCGTATATCTTCCATAATTAGAAAAATGCCAACCATCCTTATCTTCCATGTTATTTTTGCTGAGTGGTATACTCTCAATAATCTTCGCATCCCGCGGGTCCACCAAAGCCCGAATGGCTTGAGAATTCCAAGTCCTAGAACCTGGAATAATAAAAGAATCCACCGTAAGTTCCGGAAACAGATTGTGTTGATTTTTGTTTGCTGGTCTCGGGCGAGTGGTTGGGAGCCATGGATCATTCCATACTGAGATAGATGACCCTGTTCCCACCCTTTTGATTAGTCCTTTGCTAACCAGAGATCTAGCTGATACGATACTCCGCCAGCCATATGACGGGGAGTAAGAACGGATCGGTTCCAGGGGTGAAGCGTTCCTGAAGTACCGACCCTTAAAAACTCTTGAAAAAAGAGTATTTGGCTTGTTAATTAGCCGCCAAAGTTGTTTTCCAAGCATCGCCGTATTAAAATTCATAATATCCTTAAAACCCAGTCCGCCCTCTTCCTTAGGGAGACACACCTTATCCCATGATTTCCAGTGTAAGCCTTTAGTACTTCCTCCAGGACTCCACCAAAATTTTGCAACTGTACTCGTTAACTTTTTTACCGTTGTCTGTGGTAGTCTATAACAAGACATCACATGATTTGGCATAGCCGTGACCACTGACTTAATAACGACTTCCTTTCCTCCTTTAGTGAAATATTTAAAGGTCCACCCATTGATTCTGGTATCTAACCGATCTTGTACAAATCCAAATACTTGGACCTTGGATCCGCCTATATTTTCCGGTAGACCCAAATAAGATCCCATACCTCCTATATTTTGTATTCCCAATATGTCTCGCATTTCCTGTCTCCTGGCTTCTTCTATTTTATGTCCAAACTGAATTGACGATTTTTGAAAATTTATCGATTGCCCCGAAACTGCCTCATAGTCCTTTAAAATCCTGAAAATAGTTTCACATTCCTCCTTTTGTGCCTTACAAAAGAAAAGACTATCGTCCGCAAACAATAGGTGGGATATTGATGGGCATGCTCTCGCTACTTTCATTCCCGTTAATTGTTTCCCTTGTTCCGCTTTCTTTATATTTGCAATTAGTGCCTCAGTACACAATATAAACAGGTATGGGGATAGTGGATCCCCTTGCCTAAGACCCCTATGTGGCGTTATAAGCCCCTTTGGCTGCCCATTTAGCAGTACTTGATACTGAACTGAGGATATACATTCCATCATTAGTTTCGTCCAATGTGGATCAAAACCCAATTTATTAAGTAATGCTTGAATAAAATCCCATTCCACTCTATCATATGCCTTACTCATATCCGTTTTTATCGCCATATACTTGTTTTGACAAGATTTATTTGTCCTCAGCCCATGAAACATCTCTTGTGCAATCAGAATGTTATCTGAGATCAACCTCCCCGGTACAAAAGCAGATTGTGTTTCCGATATCAACTTTGGTAGACACACTTTCAACCTCTCACATAATACTTTTGATATAATCTTATAACCCACATTGCAGAGACTAATAGGTCTCAACTCTGTCATCCTAGTAGGTCTCTCCGTTTTCGGAATCATGCAAATATTGGTAAGATTTAACCTTGGATCCATTTCCCCTGTAGCTAAAAAACTATTCACCAGTTCCACCAAATCATCCTTAATTAAATGCCAAGATACTTGAAAAAATAAAGCAGTCATTCCATCTGGCCCTGGTGCCTTTTCCGGATGCATCATAAATAAAGCTTGTCTCACTTCCTCCTCCGTTGCAACCCGTAAGAGCCGTTGGTTCATCTGGAGGGAGATAGATGGTGTTATTTCCTCCAGAAAATTATCAAATTCTGAAGGATCAGTTGAAGTAAATAGATTTCCAAAGTAATCCACAGCCACCTTTTCCACCCCATTTACGTCCGTTATCCAATTTCCCGATTCATCATATAGACCAACAATTCTATTACGAATTCGTCTTTGCCTTGTCAGAGCATGATAAAAGTTAGTATTTAGATCCCCTGATGAATACCACATATTTCTACTTTTCTGATGCCAGTACTCCTCTTCATCCTTATATGCATCCTGCAGTTTCTTAGAAATGTCTATAATCTCCTCTTGTGTCCGAGAATCATCAGTTTGTACTTCTTCTAATGCTTTCTGAAGATCTGCAATCTTTTCTTTCCCATATGGTGGATTATTCTTTCTCCATGCCGCAATCTCATGTCTACAATTACTAATTTTGGATACAATATCTTGTGAGGATCCATTACCATTCTCCTGCCATCCCGAGGCAATCGATTCCAGCAAGCCTTCCTGTCCGATCCATCGTTTATCAAACCGAAATTGTCCTTTTCTTCTACGTACTTTATCCTCAATAAAAGCAACTACCGGTCTATGATCAGAACCTACCATCCCTAAGTATTCCGTATAGGAAACCGGGAAAAGAGTATGCCATTCCTCATTGGCCAAGGCACGATCCAGTCGGCATCTGATCATAACAGCCCCTTTACCTTTTCCTCGTCTACCTTGCCACGACATTTTGTTTCCCCTTGCCGGAAATTCTAATAAACCACTATTCCTTATCATATCATTGAACGGGATAAATGAATTAGCACTCCTTAAAGGTCCTCCCTCTTTTTCATGATTACCAGTTATTTCATTCAGGTCCCCTATTATAAACCATGGTTCCGATCTTGCCAGGCCGTATCTTGTCAAACGTTCCCACACTTGCTCTCTCAGTTTCTGCACCGGATCACCATATACAAAAGTTAAAAATATCTTTTTTACCCAAGGTAATTCCTTCCACATCTATGATCCTATTACTCGTATATAGCACCTGAATTTGGAACTCATTATTATAAAAAGCGCTAAACCTCCGCTCCTCCATTCGGATCCACTGTCACCAAATTGTCATAGCCAAAATGAGCCTGTAATCCTTGAATAAATTCTGCGTCTTTTTTTGTTTCCGAGAGAAATAAAAAATCTGGTTTTTGTTTATGCCATATTTCAGTAAGATAGCTCATTGTCCACTTACTTCCAACCCCCCCGACAATTCCAGCTGAGAACTTTCATAAAAATTTTTTTTGAAAGAGCTCTAAAGAGCCAAGAGATACAGATTTACCGATATCATAGTATCTCATAGACGCCAATAAAACCAATATCCGATGCCTCTTAAACCATTTAGTTTTCTCAAAATTATTCCAACAATTCGTTTTATAATTCCACCAGATATAATCATCCGTCAGATCAATCTTAGTACTCGTCCACTGGTCAGAATATAAATTCATATTCTCTACAATGCAACTATAATTAAATCCCTGTAAAACATAACAAATTTGAGCCCAAGCCCTCTGTAAGTGTAGTCTCACCAGTACAGTTAAATAATACAAACCAAAAAACTCGTTAGACATCCATCTCTCCATCGTTATCCTTCCAAATCACATACTGCATCTAAAATAAACAGTTCCCACCAAACTTTCTGCCATAACTCTTTATCTCCTTTTAAAGTTAATCCCATTGTTTCCAGAAACTCCAATCAAACCAACCAAACTCCGATCGTTTAGTGCCCATAGCCAGACCATATTTTCCACACAAATGAAGCCAAACACAATTTACATAGCAGTCTGTGGCTCCTGCAGTTCTAACATCAGACCCAAACGAACACCAGAAAAAAACAATCTCATTCCAATACTGGAGTTGAACAAAGAGATTGCCAACTAAACAGATAGGAACTACATCAACAGAATCAAAACCACAAACCCCATAAAACTCAACAGAAAAATAAATGCTCATAGAGCTTATTATAATTGTAGAACACCCCCCAACAAGAGCCCACTCTTGTTGTTTAAACTCAGTAAAAAAATAAACTCGATCCATAAAACTATGGCTTTTGATGGACGGCAAGAAGGTTTGCAGCCTTGCTCTCCTGTTGTCCCCTAGTCTCTCCCATCCTAGTTCCGGTTCGAGCTGGAGCCCTCTTGCGAGGGGAAGCCAACGCCTTAGCACTCCTCATCTTTGAACTCGCTACAGTGCTCGAAGTAGACTTGAAAAGCCTCTTCTTTGTCGACTGCTTGAGTGCCTCATCCCCTACTTGCTGTTCTTCCTCCTTATCCTTCACCGGTGGGATTTCAGTATCATCCAGAGCCGCATACTCCTCCATCTCCAGGTTCAAAGCGGCCAGCTCCTCTTCCGTAGGTTCCGGGAGATCTCCCACCACTTCTAAATCCTCCCATTCCATTATCTCATCTTCGCCTCTCTTCAGATTGCCCTCTACCAATCCCTGGAGCTGCTTAAGCCCACTCTCCATCTCAATAGGATCTGAAACAACTTCATTTGCCACCGCTTGCGTCTTAGCTAACTGTGCTTGGAACTCTTGCGATGGAAGCAACAAGTTACCGGTCCTTTCTTCCTCAATCTCCCCCTCCTCCTGTGCCTCCTCCTGTGACCAGAATTGTGTTTGTTGTGGAGTGCTGCGTCCTGGGTCCCCATTCTTCTTCGCCACCTGTTCACTTGTTCTTGTCTCTCCTTGCCGCAAAGGTTGTTGCTTTTGAAGCTTCCCCATCGCCTCTATTGCTTCCCTTGTTTCCCGAAGGTCTTCTGTTACTTCGGTCACCCATTTTTACCCATTTTGAGTTATCCTCAACCATCTTTCCCTTCCCCTTACCATAGTACTCCCGTGTCTCCCTCTCTCTGCTTTGCTGAGGTCCATTCCCATGCAGAACCACACCTTTATAACTTCTGGCTCTATCATCATACTTGTTACCTTCATGCCATCCCCCATTACCCTCTCCTGCCACCATCTTCCTCTCATTGTTTTGCTTGAAACCCTTCATCGTCGGGCACTTCGCCTCGTGGTGACAAAGACTCCCACACTCCTCACAATACCCAATTAATTTTTCGTACCTCAATAATATAGGCACTTCCTCCCCATCATAAAACTCACCCCCCTTGAAGTCCACCGAGGTCTCAAAACAAAGCTCCTTGAAAGCATCCACCACCACCAGCACTCTCATGTGATCGAGGTCCACCTCAATCACCCTTCCTATCGCATCACCGATGCTCTCGAAGGCTTGAACCGTCCTGAACTCCTTAGAAACCCCCAAAACTCGAACCCAAAACGGAATTTCAGATGGGGAATTGTGGAGACCTCTTTGGTTGCCATTTCGCCACAGCTACCATCCAGAAATCAAAATGATATGGTTGAAGCTGTAGCACTCCCTCAATGTCTTCCTCCTTCTCAAACTCGAACTGAAACTTGCCAAGTCCCAGATCTTTCCCTATCACCCGATCCTCTAGCTTCCATATCTTCGGGAGATTAGTGAGCAATGCCTTCATCTCTTGTGCTGGTGGATTCATACACCTCCCGACCAGTATCTTAGCGCACGACTTGATCAAATCGGAGTTGTCAAAATGAGCAACCGTGATCTTAAGTCTCTTGCGAGTCCCCTCTCCGTTTCTTGTTTCACCCATTGATCCCACCAACTGGCCCTGTGCCATTGAAAACCAAATCACAATCAATCCTTTACTGTATTGTATCGTAAAGAAGAGAAAGTCTAAACCGATGAAGAGAAAAACTATTTGTGTAGCGCCTTTATAAAGAAACCAGTATCCCTCCTCCTTCCTCTGCCAAAATCCCCATATCCCCGCACAGAATCGACACAATCATCCCATATTTTCCATATCTGAAAGTTTCCAATCTATGTGTAATATGAAATCACCTCATTATTACCTTGTATCTCATTGATCTCCTCATAAAGATGATGAGAGACAAAAACCATCCGCTAAGTTTCCACTGATTTCCTTTCCTCGATTCTCCACTATTCCATTGCAAGATTTAATCGATCCTCCATATTCCCATCGCGGATTTTTTTCCTCGTCGGAGACTCCCTGTCGTAATCTCACTCCGATCCCTGGATCCCATCGCGATTTCATCGAACCCTGAAATCTCCCTCGATATCGCCGTCGTTATCGCCAGAGTTTTTTTTTAACTTTCTATTTTGGAAGCAATCTCTCTCGCTATCAATGGGGGAGAGAATACAAAAAATCTATTCACCTATTGTTATATTGTTATATTATAACTATAATTTTAAAATGTATGATAAAATAAATAGTTAAAATATTTTAACATTAAAATAATTTGTACTAATAATTTATTTATTTCGCCCGCCCGTAGGGCGGGTTTACCCTAGTCTTATCTATATAAAAGACAGTTTCATCTCTCCTGGTGAAGCCACGTCAGCATCCAGGTCAAGAAACTCATAGCCTGATAGCGTGAAACACGTGTCCCGTTCATCAAAGTGCAGCGTTTCATTTATTCATATGGCGCCTTTGGCTTTATATGATGCGGCCCAATACATAAAAATCAACCACTATACGTCGTAGCCGAAACCACCAACTTTGTCTCTCATCTTCTCCGGCTATAGCGGCGGTGACGATTGCGCTTCATCTCATGGCTGTAACGGACTGCGTTATGGATCTCTTTAATCCCTTTGATTTATTCTCACACGATGTTTCTTTTGATGCGCTGATTAGATGTGAGGGCTGTGTAATAGTAAGTTTCCTCTCCATGAACCTCAGAAATCCGGCTAACTTCTTTATGTTTTGTGATTTTTTTGATCAGGTTTTTATTAGAAATAAAACCTCTTATTGATTGTTGAATTTGCGAAATAAGGTCGAACCCCTTCGTGTTTGTTTGTTTTTGTATTTAATAACTTTTTATGATTTATGCTTTATGTGTGATGGAGGGAGTCTAGATCATGCTGAGCAAGAAGATTGAATTTACCGAGGTATAATCCTATCGATCGTATCTCTTAGTGGTACCGCTCATGATTTGTTTGTTTCATATATATATTATTTAATACTAATATCCTCAAGGTCTGTTTTACTTAGACGAAGCCAATTTTTCGAGCTTACTTTAAAGATTTATTTTACCTATTGATTTGACTAAAATGATTCATAGCAATGGACGTTACTTTGAGGATTATCTCTGCATCTGTACTTGAATGTTATTTTTACTTTTGAAAGTTTTTGTAAATCTAAGTAGAGGTTTGTGCTTTTTTGCTGATTCGATGTCACTAAAATGATTTAGAGCAACAGTTTTTGGTTTGAGATTGTCTCTGAAACTCGAGATTGTTATTATGTTTTGTTTTGTGCTGATTTTGTCATTTTGTGCCGAACAAGATGTGCAGTGTACTCTTCGGTTGTCCAACGTTTGGCTGTCTTTGAGAACTTGAGTCTCACTGTCGGGAAAGCGAGGTTCTCAGAGAGATTCAGGTGAATCCATCTTCCACCTAGATGAAATGAAACTTCTGTTCATTTGGGATCCTTGGCGGACTTCCAAATATTATCTGTAAGAGTTTCTCTGCAAATCTTTCAGTCCAGTTCAAGTTCCTGAGAACAACAATGATCCTGATGATGGATAGGTATGGCCATCCTCAAAAGAAAACTTGATACTTGATTTAGTACTTCAGAATCAAAATGCGTTAAGTGTTAACCTAATATTTTTTTATTGCACATGCTGAAGTTTACTGGTGAAGTACTTCAGAATCGTCTTGCGTGTTGTGTCAAAGTTTACCGGTGAAGTTCTTGCATGTTGTGTCAAGGTTTACTGGTGAGTTGTTGATGCATATTACCTTGAGATGGAAAACGATGATGATGAGGTTACCGAAGATGATGATGAGGATGCAAAGGGAGGAAGATGAGTAGGAGGACGAGGATGACGATGAAAAGATGAGCAAGGGAAAGAAGAGCATAAAAAAGGTACTAAGTGGTTAAAATGGTTTTACATGTAACTCAAACCTCGGAAACTGATATTGTTGGTTCTCTTTGTTTGGTTGCAGTCATCAGCTGGACGCAAGGTTTTAACAATTACTCAACATCAACCTTTGGTTCTATTTCTTATAGTTATTAAGGGCTTAAATATATTTCTTATATTTAAGGGCTGATATAACCTGAGGCTCTTTTCTTTGTGAGCAAAGTCTGGAAGCATACAACTTGCGGAAGGTCAACAAGGTGAGAGGCCTTTGGAGAGTAAGCAACAGTGAGTAAAATTCTTCTGCAGTACAGAATGTGGCTTATTTGTGAGGATGAGTCGGGTCTTTCTTTTTCTGAAGATGTCGAATTGTTGTCCGGTTGATACTATATATCAAGTTTTGTCGGGTGGTTTGCTAAAAAAATAGGTTATTTTGTTTGGTGTGGTTTGTGTCTGATTTTTCATTTGTACCGACCGTTTCTAATCATGAACCGGTTTGAACTTATAGTATTTGTCGTTTTGTCCACAATTAATATTGCCACTTCCCTACCATATACTCCCTCTGTTTTTAAAAAGATTCATGTTTTAGAAAAAAATTTGTTTCAAAAAGATACATTTCTACATTTCAAGACATTAATTAATGAAAAATTGTATATTTCCAAAAATATAATTGTATTTATTAAAATCTTATTGGTTCAAAATTTTTGGGGAATTGTTAATTAATAAAAACAATGCATTGGTAACTAAAATTTTATGTTTTTCTTAATAAGTGTGAAAATCTAAAACATGGATTATCTATAAAAACAGAGGAGTATTATTTAGAGTTCTGTCGGTTCTTCTGTCGTAACATTACCTGAACTTTTTAAAAAAATTCTTTATACTTAGGATAAATTACATAATTTTTCTAATTTCAGCTTTCTATTTTATATAATTGGGGGGGGTGGTGATGTGTATTTTTGCATTGTATTTCATCACAAACTAATGCATTTGAGAACATCGCAGTGTTTGTAAAAGGGTGTTTTGAATGAAAAAGAACACAAAAACGGTGTACTCACTTATTTAGTTTTCTTTGCTTTTTTCAAAAATTAATTTTTAGAATAAATATCAACTCTTTGAGAAACAGAAATAACTAATAAAAAATATCTCAAAACACTAAAAGTTATAAATCATAAATATGTAAAATACAGTAACAAAAAAATAATCTCTAATATATAAAAGATTCAATAGAATGTTTCCTAAGTATTAATAAAAGATTTGCCACCACTAACAGAATATGTTAAACAAATATCACAACTTTTGTACTAATAAGTTAATTTGATAAAAATTGTAAAAATAAGAAATTTTCAACCTTTGAAAATTATATTATAAATTTAATCTATTATTAATCATAATAATTCATTTTTTCATGAATATTCACGCCACTGACAAACAATCAACATAATTCTAATGATTACTGAGAATATAAAATAAAAATAGGAATGTACAATTGTAAACCACAGTTTAGTCAAAATCGAGGACCACAGTTTATCAACATATTATTTTATACTTATAAATTAACTAAATCTTCAAACCTATAAAACAAATATTTTGTATCATTTATTAATAAGTGGGTGAAATTGATATCAATTGTTTTTCTGATATTATTTATGTAATATAATATGATCTTTTTAGTACACTATACACATCTTTTACAAATTCAAACTTAAAAGACAAACCATAAATCATACAAAAAATAATAGTTAAATCAGAAATAAAGTTTATCCCGCCCGTAGGGCGGGCCTACCCTAGTAGTTAATAACCTTATGTCCGTTAAAAAGAAGAAAAGTAAGCCCATTTATAATCAGCTTAACCTAACGAAGAGAAGACAAAGTAGAAGATGGGTTCGGGCTAGAGCTACAAATAGGGGCGGGATCGATCATTGGTCTAGTCGACTCGTCTAGCCTGTGATGGTCTCCAAATCCGCCCCCGACGTCACTACTTCCTTCCTCCACGACGAACTGATCTAACTCTCTCTGTTTTTTGATCAATCTCTCTCTCTAGTTTTCTCTCCAGATGGTGAAATTAACTAAAAAGAAAACTTAAAGCATATCACACAATGGCATTGAGAAACAAAATGTTCTGATTGGGTTTTCAACTTTTTTCAATCTAAAGACATCTCAGTCTCTCAAGCTCTTAAAAATAAGATGTCTCACTCCCAACTTTGTGCCATTATTGTATTGATAACTTTGTGCCATTATTGTGTTGATTCAGAAGTCCACTAGTCCATTTATTAAAATATTAAAAACAATTATATCTATCTAGCTAAATTAAACACATGAATCAAATGTCTTATATAATTCTCTATCCCCTATATATTAATCCTGAAGCATTGCAACATTGTTTAGTAGCCACGTGTCATCATGAGAATTATTCTCAGAATTATTAGAAAAATAGGTTGGTCCATCTACATATATATTATAGCTTTTATTAAATAACTATTAAATTAATTATTAATATACAAAATAATATTCTCTATTCTTTCCTTAAATAAAAGCTACGGAACTTCCTAATATGATTGACATATATATCACCATTAATGATTATGAATAATAAAGATTTGATAATAATTTTTTATCCTCTATACTTTTCGTTTAATTTTATTTTTTAAAATAAATTAAACAATCACATTAAGCATATAATAAAAAAATTTATATTTTTTCTTATATGTTGTATTTCGAATTTTTTAAAACGAATATAAATTACTAAAAGTGGTGCAAACCTCACATTGAAAATTTGTGATCAATGATAATTTTTTTTCAGTTCAGCCCATTGTTTTTAATGGTCCTTGAAATTTTTTAATGATTAACTAAATAAATCACGTAAATAATAGAAAGTGTTTTTGTTTAAAAATTGTTGCATACCCAAAATCAGTATGAACCATCGTCACGTTCATTTGAAATAAAAAATATATGGTTGGGAAAAAAATCCGAATCCAAATAACCGAACCAAATCCAATCCAGAAAATAGTATAGAACTTTAATCAAATTGGTTAGATATATGAACATGTTTAAAATTTTGGTATCTAAAAAACCAGAACCACCCGATCCGGACCAAAATATATTGGGTATCCAAGTATATTCGAACCAAATTTATATACTTAAATATATTATTTTAAAAAAATTAATATCTAAAAGAAATATAAAAATACTTAAGATGCTTTTAAATTGTCCAAAATACTTAGAAATATATAAAATAGTAAAAATTATATATTTAAAATAACTAAATATTACTCAAAATATCAAAATACTGAAAATATCTATTCATTTTCTGTCCAAATATTTAAGTTAAACCAATTTTTATGTTAAGTTTAAGTATTTTTGTATACATTATTCAAATTTATATGTAACATATTATTTTTATTTTTATGTTTTGAGAAATTTAAAATATATATGAACTTTAAGTTTTTAAAATATAAAATGGATTATCTGAATCTAAGCCCAAACCGAACATATAAATACGAACCAAATTTGTAAAGATCCAAACCGAACCTAATCAAACCAAATGATACCTATCCACATGCCATCCCTAATCAAATGTAAAAAAAATTATTGATAACAAAAATGTATTATTTATTTAGATACAACATATTTTTTTAAAAGTTCACCCCGCGCAAGGCGCGGGTTATCATCTAGTATATATTTAAAGAGAGAATCATTACAACATTTGGTGTAACTATGTGTCATCACCACAATGCTTCTTAGAATCTTTAGAGAAATATGTTGGTCCATATAAATATATAATAAGTTTTTTATTAAACTAACAATAAATGAACTATTAATGTTCTTTATTATTTCCTTAAATAAAAATTACAGAATTACCTAATGTAGCTAAAGTATATATATAACAATTAATGATTTTGAAAAAATAAAAATTGATAAAAATTAGAATAGAGTATCCTTTATCATTTTTAAAATAAACAACTTATTAAAAATAAATTAATAATAAATTTTATATTTTCGTATGTGTTATATTTGAATTTTTAAAAATGACTATAAATTACTAAAACTATTAAAAAATCTCATATTGAAAATTTTGTGACCATAGTTTAAATTTTTGTTACGACAAAATACAAATGATTACAAAATTATATAGTAGGAAGTCCTATTTAATAAAATATTAAGATTAATATATATACAATAATTAAACTATATACCATACAAATACATAAATATTTTAATTCCGAAGCTTTGAACAATCTTTTTATATTCAATTTTTGATCAAATATTGACAACTTATATTAAATTATAAATTTTGCATCAATTTTTTAAAAAAAATATAAATTACTAAATTTACCAAACATAGTAATTTAAAAATTTTGTTATAAAAATATATAAATGATCAGAAAAATTATGAATAAAAACATTAGTTAATAGATATCAATATTAAAAATATAAATATCATTAAATTTAATTATTTACCATATAAAATAGAAATAGTTTTTGTTTGGATTAATAAAATTTATTTAGGTGTTCGCACCAATTTAATTATATACATAATAGTTACTGAATTTTTAATTATTTAATATATTTATTATTTTATAATATGTAAAAACATATTATATGTAAAAATAATTTAATATACAATGTTCATCCGCGCAAGACGCGGGTCTTAAACCTAGGAAAGAAAATAATAAGTAAAAATCACACATGATGAGAGAGTAAAACATTTTAGAGAGAGAAAGTTATAAGAAATCAACTATAATGGCACTTGAACTGTGACAAGTGGTTGATTTCCATCTGTGGTTTCATCCCCGACCCTTGCCCGATTGTATCAAGTAGTGTTCATCCACAGACCGGGCTAAGGTATGTTTTTGGTTAACCCGCTTCCGCATATAAATCTCTAACAAGCTGTTGTCGAAAGAAGTCGCCGAGTTGATGTCGAGTGGAGCTAGATTTCCGTCGCCGGAACCAAAAGCAAACTATATAATTAAACTATATCTTCCTAAACGGCGGGTGAATTTTTTTATTCGACGGATGACAAAATATAGATCAATTGATAACTACACCAGATTTTCCAAACAGGTTCATAGGGAAATATACTAATCGGTCTTTTTTAGTCGAATGATGTTAACAATTTAGGGGGTTATGGTTTCCCGTAACCAAACTTTTAGGTGCAACCAATTTTTGATTTTAGAAAGTTTATAGCGATTTGGAGGTTTATGGCGTTTTAACTTCTTTTTAAAAAAATACAATATAAAAATAAATTAAAAATATTCAATAAATTTTAAAATTGAAATAATATAAATACAATATATATATATATATTATAATTAAATTTATATTATTTTAAAAATCTATAATTTTTTCAACGTAAAACTATAATTTTCTAAATATAATTTTTATTTATTATAATATTTTTATTTTTCATATTTTATAATTATATAAAATGTAAATGTTATTAATTTATTATTTAACCGCTGTTGGATTTGATGGTTAACCAGTCATAAGTATTCCGTAAACACATCAATTTTAATCGATTTACCAGTCGTATCTATACTATTAAAATAGAAGCATTCTAAAAAAACTACTTAAACAAGGTTGTTGCACCTATTCATCTATCTTATTAAAAGAAACATTACAACTTCTTCTAGGTGGATTTTTAAGTGGACATCACATTATTATTTATACCTTAACCTTTCATTTAAATATTTCCTTAAATAACTAAATATCAACCAACTATATGGCATCTTACACTCGATATATAATAATTTAACTCTATTGAACTATACATTATATATACATCTATTCGTAAAAAAAAAACCATTCTCTCTATTATATACATCGAGTGGGAATACAATTTTAAAATCTATTCGTAAACAACTATTATTTTATACATTATATTATACTTCTAGACATTATGTTATACATCTATTCGTAAACAACTATAAGTTTTTTGCATACATTATACATTATATTATAATTCTGGACATTATATTATACATTTCTTCGTAAACAACTATGATTTTTTTCTATATTATATTATACTTCTGTACATTATATTATACATCTATTCATAAACAACTATAATTTTTTGCATTATATTATACATCTTCTTTAGTCGACTGCGAGTCATTAACAAGTCTTTAACCAGTTATTGATTAGCTTTAAATTTTAAATTGCTGGATACAGATATCAGAATATATATTTCTTGATACTCAAATAATATAAGTATAACATAGAACATTCTATAATTTAAAGGGACGGATTTACCTTAGATATGCAATAACTAGAATATATTTCCTTATATATATAACAAAGAAAAGGAAAATAAAATATAACATCTTTAATTTTTTCTTGGACAATTGCTGTTACGGCTTATTAATTACATATCAAAACATAGATATTTACAATAAAAAATTTACTTTATGGGCCATAATATTTATATTGTGAATAAGTATAAAAGAAACATTGTAAGCATTTAAAATTTATAAAAAACACATTAGTCATTTTCGTATTGAACTTTTTGCATATAAATTCAAAATACTATTTTATTAATAAAAAAATTTGAAACTATTTTTTTGGATTAGTACAATTTCATTTAAATTATTTAACCAAATATAAAACATTTATATATCAGCACGGTTAATCTTTGTTAGTTTTTTCTCATAAATATTTTTGTTTATCTATTGTATAAATTATAACTATTTTATTAATATCATAATAAGACTTCAGTTATGTTAGTCTAAATTGTATTGGTTAATATTAGATTATTGTTTTCACCCTACATCTATACTACGAAACTGAGAAACTCACAATTATATTAAACTACACAATATAGAATTGGACAAACTCAAAATTATTTAAAACTACAATATAGAATTAGACAAACTCCAAATTATATTAACTACTATAAAATATATGTTATATGTTAAGACAAAAATGGAATCCGCGCGGTCGCGCGGATCATGATCTAGTTATTATTTATAGACCAACTAATAATCTCCCTAAATATCTCCTAATAATTACCATATGTCTGATTTTGAATTTAAATATCATTAATATCCTTTTTCTGTGCAACCATCACTAACAACCTTAGAATATCATATTATAAATCTACGATAACTAACATAAATATTCATTAGTAGTTTACTTTTCTACGTAATAGTTGTCATATGTCGAAAAAGTTATATTATTATTTAATTTCACGAGAATTATAGTGTTTTCATTCTAATTTTAATCGACAACTAACACATCAGCAAAACCAAAATTATACTGAGACATAATAATATAATAATTTAAGAAAATATGTCTACACTATTAAAAGAAAATCATTGTACAAATTACTAGAAAATATTACTGAACCAATGTATAACTATTTTATTATTATTTTTCCTACCGCTAATTACTCTAACCATATAAAAATTTAAATATTTTAAATGACTCCAATTGTTACTCTTTATTTCATGTGATACATTTCTTTTCTAAAATATTTTATCACCTAACATTATCATTATTATGCAATATTGTTATACACCATATTTATGCTCAATATAGACCTACAATATTTACACATTAATTATAAAAGCGATTATATTACCAAAAATACAAATTAACAATTTTGAAATTTTACAGAAACCTGAAACTATAACCAAAACTTAAATATAAAACTTAAAAATATTTGTAATACTGAAAACATATCTTAAACACCCAAATATACACAAAACAGTTCGGGTATTTTGGATATCTAGACTGGAATAGAGGCCCAGGGGTCCAAAAACAAAACTCATCAGGTATTTTGTTACATCTAGAACTTGAACATCTATTTTCATATTAGTTTCAGTTCAGTTTTTGGGTCGGGATAAAATATATTTATCTTAAAAAATATATAAAAGTGTACATACAAAATCTTAAATAAATTAATTCATAAATTATATAATTTAAACAAAGTTTCTTATTAGAAAATACGACTTAAAATAATAATAATAATAATAATAATAATAATAATAATAATAATAATAATATGAT
>NC_079513.1:5902544-5940653 GCF_000801105.2 Raphanus sativus | reverse complement strand
TTATTGTGAAAGTTAAATATTTTAGTAAAGTCTAGCATTTTACTTACCTTTTGTGTTTTCTCGATTCAAAGAACATCTTTTTGAGACCCTTTCTGTGTTTAATTCATTAAATACCCACTAAATATTTTAGATGTCAGAGAAACGAAATTAATTGACAAAATATTTTCTCTCCAAAAATCATGCATTTAAAACTTAATATTTATGGTGAGACTTGTCAACCAAAATTCTGGTGCAATCTATTTTTACGAGATGTTCTCCTTTAGCTTTATCAACAAGATATTCCAAAAATAAAATTACCTTATAAGTATAAGATTTATTGAGAATTTATTAAAGAATATTTTAAATAAATCTAACTTGCGCAAGAAAACTAATATTTAATTCAAATAAGCTTATGATATTGTAGATTTAATAACTTTCTTTATTCAATTTAAATATTTATTATGAAAAATTAATATTTTCTCCTTTTCCTTCTAAACATGTATTATACTTTATAATTGCTTATTATTTATAGTTACAATAGCATACTAATGAGATGAACTTTTTCTTTTGCAGGTCCAATGAGATGAACCTTTTCTTTTGTAGGTCCTGATGTTGCAGTCATTAGGTGATATTTCCTCTCGTTCTTTGATTTTTCAGGAACTCCTTTGTCTAAAAGAAAAAGCCAAGAAGATCATGACAGTAGTCTTGAAGATCAACACTATGTCATTTAACAATTATATTATTTCTTATTTATTATTTAGTTCTCACAATTTGCCTTGAATGAAAAATATGTCCATATTTATCACATTAATGATGATTGCAACATCACGTAACATATATTCATCATATTTAATTCAAAAGATTGATTGGTAATAATTAAAAATGATTTATGTTAACACATTAAATTCAAAAAATCTATATAGCAATAAAAAAATGTAATAAATTGTACGAATATAATATTTGATACTAACTTATCGTGCAACCATATCAACACTGTTGTATATACATATACATATATATATATTACATTTTCTTATGGTCTACATTTTAAGTTGTTTGTTATTTTCAAAACTTAATCTAATGATGTTTTTTAGAAAAAATATAACTTCTTCTGTTATCCGGAAGGACGATGATGAAGAAAATATTGAAACTATTAAAGAAGCATGTTATTGGGCATCAACAAAAAAAATCTACGCAAGTTGTTTTGTGTCCTATTGCTAACACATAGTATCACAAATCCAGAAAACGTTTGCAATTGCTACTTGGGAAAAACTATCACAAGATATATTATGCAACCAAAGAAAAGGTACAGATAAACCAAGTTAGCTCATGTTTTTATAAAAATAAAATGTTAGTAGATCAAATTAATTTTTACATGTTCTTTCAGGCTTGTGTTTATCAGAAGATCAAATTAAGAGTTTATCTTTTGAGGAGATTGAATCAATCATGCGTTTGAACGGAAGCTCATTGACGTTGTTTAAGTTTTGAAACGTGTTATCAATAGTATACTCTTCTATTGGTTAAGCTGTGGCTTTTGTTAGATTTTCTATTAATTAAATTTTTTGTTTTACTTTTGTGGAATTCGCGATATTGTAATGATATAAATCAATAATAAAGATATTTTTCTCACTATTAATAGGTGAGAGAGAGAGAGAGAGAGATTAGTGTTTACGGTATATCCAAAAAAATATTGTATAAAAATATTGTATAATATCGAATTATTTTATATTGTACAATTGCTAACAAAATTTGACAATTTTTTGCAGGTTCTATGGGATTTTTTTAATTCATAATTGTTCTTCTTTTATATTACTTATGGATTATATTTAAAAATTTTATCACATTTTCTTTTCAGGTTTCTATGGGATTGTGATACCTATGAGATTTTTATCACATTTTTTTAATACATCACTATTTCCTGTATATTTTTCTTACATTTGTTTTTTTTATTAGTTAACTTTTATTAAAAACATACTAATGATGTTGATATCTTTTTTACTTTAGTTAACATTCATTTGTTTTATTCTTATATACTTTTTGTGACTTTTTAAGTTTTTGTTTCAGTTTTATATTGAATTTAGTTCACATAGTTTATATGTACATAATTTATATTTTAAAACATAATTTTCTTTTAAAAAATTAAGCGACAAAGAGCCTAATTAAACCGATCCAAAAAAACAAACCGAACCGAATATAAACTAAACTGGACATAAAGTACACCGAACTAGACTAAATATGGTTTACTTCAGTTGAAAAAAAATATTAAAATCGAACTAAACAAACCAACCGAACCGAAAAAGTAACGAATTTCACCCCTACTGCATCTTGGAGATTTGCGCAAATCATATCTCAGCATTGAAACTCTCACTTGTTCCACCTTCTCTTACATTTGAACTCAATCGATATTATACAATATTTTTATACCCGCACAGGGTGCGGGTCGGTCACCTAGTATTTATTATAATAACAGTATTTAGAAAGTTAACCAATAAGAAATTAAATTAAACATTATATTCATAAATCAATTAAGTTGACATGTACAATCATGTAAGGCAGTTATGATCCTTGCTAACGCGATTTATAAAATATTTTCAAAATACATACACCTTCTCTATTTGAAAATTTTGAATACAACTATACAAATCAAATATTCTATAAAATAAATTGCCTAGAATATTTGTATTTTATTACAAGTGTTATAAACTAATGTATCAATTTTTAATACTATACTAACTCATATTTTCTATTTTTCTTACTTTTAATTGCGAAATTTTATTTTCTATATATTTTATACATAAATTTTGTTAATACAATTTTGGATGTGTTTATATGATGTCCAATAAATAACGGTCATATAATTTATTGTAGAACACAAAAAATTATTCGATGTAATTAAACACATTATGACTTCTCAAAATTTTATATTAGTATACAACATTTCAAATCATGTATAACCTTTAGTACACATACGGATAAAAAATGAAAAATGACACCCGCTCGGTCGAGCGGGTCAAAATCTAGTTTACACTTAAGTTCATAATAATCTTTCTTCACCACTGACCGCATACAAACGGTCTATTAATATTATTTTAAAAGTTTGAGGGGGATTTTGGGTTTCTTTAAAGTTTAGATTTTAAAAGAGTTTAGCTTCTTTTTATTCTTGAGTTTGTTTCTTAGATTCAAATATGTTGCACTTGTTGTAAAAATGTTTTTTTTTGTTGGAATAAAATTTAACATTCTTTCAAAAAAAAAAATTTCAAATATCAAAATATAATACGTAACATATAAATTTGAATAATGTATGCCAAAATACTTAAACTTAACATAAAAACTTGTTTAGCTTAAATATTTTGATAAGAAATAAATAGATAATTTAAGTATTTTAGGTATTTTAAATATCTTTTAGCTATTTAAACATGTACTTGTAACTATTTTGTATATATTTCAAAGTATTTTAAACAACTTAGAAAATCTTATATATTTTGTATATTAATTTAGATATTAAATTTAAATAATTAATATATTTAAGTATATAAATCTTTTTTAGATATATTCAGATACCCCGAAATTTTGAACCCATTTGGATATCTAACCAATTTTGGTTAAAGTTCAGTACTACTTTTTTGGATCGTGATTTGGTTCGGTTTTTTGTATTTGGATTTTTTTGCCCAATACTATATTTAAAAAAATGAAAACAAAAATGATGATAGTTCATATTAAATTTGTGTATGCAATAAATTTTAAACCAAAACACATTTTACTATGTACGTGGCTCATTTACTTAATCATTAAAAACTATTCTAGACACATTTACGAAAAAATGGGATAAACTTAAAAACCACTACCATTTCAGACTATCAATCGACATTTTCATATATTCTTTGTCGGTGTTGTAACGAATAGAAAGGAGAGTTAGGGTTAGGAAAGCAAATTTGTTGTGCAATCTATGTTTTCTTAGGTTCACTCCCTAGGATGAACATTTGTGCAATCTATGTTCTCGTTAGGTTCACTCTCTAGGATTAATATCTAGGTTCACCAACCAATAATATTTGGTTATCTGACATTTGATAACTTTTTAAAAAGGAAACAAAATTAATTTATATTATATATTTTAAATAAAAATATAAAAACACCTAAAATAGTAATAATTTTTAAAAAATAAACTAATATTGATAACACTGTTAACACAATACTAAACCCTAAACCCTAAATTTTAAACCCTAAACTCTTGGGTAAATCCTAAAAGTTTGGGTAAATGTTAAACCCTAAAAATGTTAAAAATGAAATCCTAATAACTCTAAACCTAAATCGTAAACACTAAACCCTAAATCATTGGGTAAACTATGAACCCTAGAGTTTATCATTAATTCAAGGGTTACTCAAGGGTTTAGGGTTTATTGATTAGGATTTATGGTTTAGTGTTATTAGGACTTCATTTTTAATGTTTTTAGGATTAAAGATTTACCCAAAATTTGAGGATTTACCCAAAGATTTAGGGTTTAGGATTTAGGGTTTATGATTTAGGGTTTAGTATTGTGGTGACGGCGTTAACAAATTTTTTCTTGCAACTATTACTATTTTTAGGTTTTTTATTTTTATTTTATTTTAAAAACATTATATAATTAAATTCTTTATTATTTTGTTTTCCTTTTTAAAAGATATCAAATATCAAATATCAAATAACAAAGTAGTATTGGTTGGTGAACTTAGAAATTCATCTTAGGGGGTAAACCCAAGAATAACTCGATTTTAATTACTTCTACACAAATCTTCGTTTTATTGATTTCTTGTAAGATTTTCGAAAATATTAATTAATAAAATCTTACACTTGCAAAAGTAATAATTTTTAGTCAATTAATATTTGGAGATCAGAGTAATCACACAAATAATACCTTTTCTTATTTATGAATATTTTTATGGTAAATAAATTGAAATAATTATTTTTATTGTATATGGTATATAATAAATTTCAATGATATTGAATTAATATATTATATTTTTAATATAAATATTTAATATTAAGACTTCTCACTCACATGGTTTATTAACGTTTGTATATTTGATGTAACAAAAAAATTTAAACCATTAATCCCAAAATTTTGATGTTATAACTTTTCCATGAAAATTTTTAAAATTAAAATACTAAGGTACCAATAATTTTCAATGCAATTTCAAAATTAACATATTTATATATTTTTACATGTAAATAGTTTAACTAAACAATATTAAAATAATATATATATATATATTTGTATATATAATGTTATATATAATATAAATATGAAACATATATAAAAATTGATGTTAATACGAGTTTATGATCATTTGTATCTTGTTATAACAAAAACAATTAAGCCATTGATCATAAAAAATAGAGTGAGAATATTTAATAATTTTGTAGTTTATAGTCGGCTTTAAAAATTCAAAATATAATTTATAGAAAAATCTACTCTTTTATTATATAATATATGTGATATTTAATTTCTTTTAATGATATAAAATTTAAAACTGTCTATGCTTATTATTTATTATATATTTAATGGATGTGGTCTTATTCCAAGTCCATGTCGTTAATTTTACCATAGTTACTAAATTTTCCCTTGGTTGATAAAGATTTTCCTTAATTCCCAAACAAATATAATTAATTTTTGCCTTGGTGATAAAGATTTTCCGTAACTACATATTGGCTAAGTTTGTATCAATTCATGTATCTAGTGTCTAAACGCAGAACATGTATATTTAACATTTATTTTAAGTGCATTAAGTTAATAATCCTTTGTTGTTTCTTCTAATAAGGAAATATTCATATTTAGTCAATTTTTTTTCCGCGAAGCGAATCGGTCTAAACCCGACCCGACTCAGCTCCTCTTTCCACCTCACCACCCCTCCTCCTTTTCCCTCTGACAATGTGTCTTATATCCGTCGCAAGCATGATCTGCTCCACGGTGAATCTCTCATCCAATGTTTTGAAAACCGGACCGGTCACTGATTCAGAACTATCACTGGGCGATTGGTCGGACCGGTTCAACCGGGTTTTCAGTGATTTTTTGTTATATATATATATTATATATATATATATATAATATACATAAGTGAAAATCTGATAACCGGAGAGGACATCTAGAAACCTCTGATGTTATATTTTTTTTTCTTTATTTTTTCCCTGTAAATTACTTGAATTAAAACATGAAGATAAGCCAGCGAAAGGATGAATCTTTGATGTTATAATTTATAAATGAAACATAGAATTAAAATAATTATTAAATAATAATGTTTGTGATCACTATTGTTTTACGCGTGACCACGATGGTATACATCCCCTATATATTAAAAGAAAAGCATTATAACATTTGGTGTAGCCATGTGTCATCACCACAATGCTTCTTAGAACCCTTAGAGAAATAGGTTGGTCCATATAAATATATAAAAAAAAATTTCTTAAACTAACAATAAATTAATTATTAATGCTCTTCAATATTTCCTTAAATAAAATTACGGAATTTCCTAATGTATCTTAAGTATATATATGACAATTAATGATTTTGAATAATAAAAATTTGATAAAATAGAATAGAGTATCCTTTATCATTTTTTAAAATAAATTAATAACAAAAATTTAGATTTTTCTGTATGTGTTATATTTTAAATTTTTAAAAATGACTATAAATTACTAAAACTAATTAAAAATCTCACATTGAAATTTTTGTGACCATGGTTTGAAGTTTTGTTACGACAAGATACAAATGATTACAAAATCATATAAGTAGTAAATCTTATTTAAGAAAATTAAGATTAATATATATATAATTAAACTATATACCATACAAATACATAAATATTTATGCAAAAAGTATTAAACTGACATGTGTTCAGCCTCATCATAAATTCAAAAATAGGAAAATAAATAAAACTTTTATGATATGATATGATGATATGATATGATATTTACTATAGAAACATTTATGATGTTCCATTAGATATAATTACTATTTCTTTTTCTTTCCTTAAATAAAACCTACGAAATTACCATAAATGACTAATATATATATATGAACAACTAATGATTTAATAATAAAAATTTGATAACAATTTATATCTCCTCCATCATTTTTGTTTAAATTTTATATTATTAAAATAAATTAAACAATTAAATTAGCTATAAATTAAATTTAGATTTTTTGTATGTTATATTTTAAATTTAGAAAAATGAAAATAAATGACTAAAACTATTAGAATTATTATGTTAAAATTAATGATCAAGGGTTTAACATTTTTATTATAAAAAGATACACATGATTTTAAAACCATATGAGTGAAAACTATTATTAATAATAAAAAATATAGATTAAACTATATACCATATAAGATTACATAAATATTTTAATTTCAAAACTTTCAATGAATTTTCAAGAACATTTTAAATTATAAACTTATTAAATTTTTCACATTGAAACCTATTAAACTGAAACATGTAAATATGTATATATTTATAACGACGCATGAAATATCTATTTGTTATATGAGTTGAACTATAATTTAATTTGTAAATCATTTGAACTATAATTAAGTAACATTAACTAAATTGAAGTAAAAATTAACATTAACTAAATTGAAGTATTTTTTGTTTTATTTTTTAGTATTTTTGTTTTTATTTTAACATTAACTAAATTGAAGTAAAAATTATAAATTTGATGGACAACAATTAGTTGAAATTAACATTTGTAAAGTACTCTAAAATCCACTCTTATTGAAAATATTTAAGTTGTGAAGTTTTAAAGTTTAAAGTTTTAAAGTGATTTTAGGGTGTTTGGGTGGAGTTTCTTAGTTAAAAAAAATTAAAACTCAAATCCACGATTTCAGGTGATATTCTAGAGTAGTTTAACAAAAATCACTTAAATATATGCAACTTATGAAATCATCTAAAGACTAAAACCCAATTAAAAGCCAAATCACATCAAATGTTAAATTGAATACACCCCAATGTTGTTTAGAAACATGAATAACAATATGCAAGAAATAATGGTTGGAATTTATCTTCTTGCTTTAGCTTTATTTATTTTTAAATCTCTAAACTTTACCAAATCATGTTATAACTTTATTTTTAGTAGTTAAAGCCTACATCAAATTTCTATATTTTTTTACCAATCGTACTTTAGCTTTGTTTTAAAGCTATAGCAATAATTTTTTTTAAAAAAATTCTTATGTATTTTAGGTAAAAAAACTTAAAGCTTTCTTTATATGCGGTAGAATCTGTAAAACAAAAAAACTATCTATAATATCAAATAAATTAGATAATCATAATTAATATATATATATATATATATATATATATATACATATAATTTTGGGTGCTTTTTAAAATTATTAAAATATTTTAAATAACATAACTATTATTTACATATCACATTTAAAATAACAGTAAACTTTGATAATTTTTAAAATATATTAATAAAAATTATTTAGTTGATAAAAATTAATTATCTTATATATATGTTACATATTTCACATATTTTATTTTAAAATATCTACAGCTTATAACTTACAGCTATAACTAATTTAACTACAACAAAAGTCTCTGCAAAAAAATCTACAATAACAACTTTACAGCTACAACCGATTTACCTACATCTAAATTTTTACAGTTAAATTTTTGAAACCATAGTCTAACCAATCATACCAATGTTGTTTGGAAAACATATATTTTAATTTAAGTTATATAGCAGTATATTAATAAAAGAATGAATTTATGTTATTAAGAAAAATTGAAAATCTATTATATTATGAGAACTATCTATTTGAATAAACTTTAAAATACGAAAAATTAGCTAATATAATTATCTAAAAATATCATTTATATAAATAAGCATAAAACAAAATTTAAACTTATATATATATATATATATATATATTTTTTTTTCAAACCAAAATAATAATTTAAAGTTGATTTATATCAAAAATTGATTCAACAATACATATGTTCAAAATTTATTTTTACTAAATATTTTCCAATAACCATTATTAAAAATGTTTCAATATATATAAGAAAATACAATAAAAAGTAAATTTTCATATACCAACTTAAATTATGATTTTTATATTTCACATTAAATTTAAAAATATAATACATGTGATTATTTATATGATAGTACATATAAAATACTATTAATTATATGTTTTCTCTGTTTTTAAAGGAAAAAATAGATTGTGAATTAGGGGTGGACGTTCGGGTACCTATTCGGGTTCGGTTCAGGTTTGTTTGAGTTTTGGTTCCCAGGGTCAAAGATTTCAGTCTCATTCAGAGATTTCTAAATTTTGGTTCAAATTCGATTCAGATCTTTGCGAGTTTATTCGGGTTCGGATAGCCCATTTAAATTATTTTTAAAATTCATTATATACTTTAAATTTCTCAAAATATATAAACAAAATAATATATTACATATAAATTTGAATAAAATATGTCTCAAATACCTAAACTTAACATATAAATTGGTTTGATTTAAATATTTGGATAGAGAATCAAAAATATTTTAAATATTTTGGTGTTTTAAGTATACTTTAAATATTTTAGATATTTATATTTTAATAATTATATATTATAATTATATATTATCAATTATTTAAACCAACTTAAATTTACCATATATATTCTGGATATTTTATATACATTAAATATATATATATATATATATATATAAAGTATATAAATCTATTTCGAATACATTCGGGTATCCAAAATAATTCATTTCGGATCGGCTTCGGTTTCAGTTCTCTAAATACCAAAATTTTTGAATAATTTGGATATTTTATCAATTTCGGTTCAGGTTTGGTATTTATTTTTGGATCGGGATCTGTTCGATCTTTTTGATTTAAGTTTTTTGTCGAACTATAATATTGACATGGAAAACAAATAGCAATGTATTTTATAACAAATATACCCAAACGGGTGTGCGGGTCAAAATCTAGTGATGTATTATATCTCATATTGAATCATCAGAATATTAAGTAAGTCTCAATGATCTCGAGTTCTTTTGCGAATTAATTATTTTTCCCTCTATCAAGAGCTTATTCCTTTGTATGTATCAGAGCATAGGTAGAAGACGACTGTTTTTAATTTTTAAGATCGGTTTACTTGGTTTATTTTCCAACCCAGCTGTTTTAAAATCAAAACAAAAATGAAATATGGTTAGTCCACTGATATACCAATATATTCATAAAAACAAATGTTTGACAATCACTAATTTTGCGGTAACATCCAAATATTTGAACAACTGAAAATTTGTTATAAAGATATCACTTCATTCAAATTTTCAGGAGGAATATTATTTAGCATCCTTTCATGCTTCAATAAAGATTGTCAATTTTAAATTTATAAATCCACTTTATGATATCTTCATGATAAGGTAACTAAAAAAGACAATCCTTAGATCTCGGTTAACAACCAGGTCTAACCTATCTATCTATACTATTATTTGCGAAGTGATTTTTCGCGACGGAGCTCCCACGTTAAAAGTTAGAGCGGTTAATATCGATACTAACCTTAATGAATAAAAAAATAATTAAGCTAAAAAAAAAACGAAAATTAATTTATTTGATTAGATAATTGATTAAAATTAATGATAGATAGATTTGTCCAAACTCTAAAAATATTTTAAAATATAATATAATTCATATATGTATGTTGTGTTGTTGTCTGAATTTCTTTCAAATATAAAGTTGAAAACATAAAGTATATAACTAAATATTAATCAAAAAAAACTTAATGAATAAAAAATAAATTAAGCTAAAAATAAAAACGAAAATTAATTTATTTGATTAGATAATTGATTAAAATTAATAGTAGTAAGATTTATCCAAAATCTAAAATATTTAAAATATAAATATAATTCCTGTATGTATGTTGTGTTGTTATCTGATTTTTTTTCAAATATAAAGTTGAAAACATAAAGTATATAACTAAATATTAATCAAATAAAACTTAATGAATAAAAAATATAATTAAGCTAAAAATAAAACGAAAATTAATTTATTTGATTAGATAATTGATTAAAATTAATAGTAGTAAGATTTATCCAAAATCTAAAAATATTTTAAAATATAAATATAATTCCTATATGTATGTTGTGTTGTTATCTGATTTTGTTTTCAAATATAAAGTTGAAAACATAAAGTATATAACTAAATATTAATCAAATAAAAGTCTTAATTTTATAAGTTTGAAAATATAATTAATATGTAATAAATAAATATGTATACAAAGAAATTTATAAAAAAATATAATCAATATGTAAGAATTTTCAAACGAAATAAATAATAATTTATTATCATAGTCTTTTAGTTAGTAACACATATATTAATGATTAATTATAAAATATTTAGTAATTATGATTTAATATAATAAAAACCAAACATAAAAACGAATTTAAGTTTTATGAAATCAGATAACTCATTAAAACTGATAATAATAAAAATATTTTTAAAAAATAAAAAAGATAATTCATATACATATTTTGTTAAAAATAAACTGATGTAACAAAAGATATTTTATTAAAATAAAAATATTGAATATAAAATTAATATTTAATTAATTATTAAATATAAAAATTATAGTGTATATGTTTATATTTTTGTAAACTATTAAGCCCGCATGTGCGGGCATATCACAACTAGCTAATAAAACTGCAAGGTCTTATCCTACAATCACGTAAAACTGAAAATATTTGACTACATAGCAGATTTTGGCTAGATCTTTTATTAGTTACAAAAACACTAATATTTTGCCTACATACTAGGTATTTTCTTGCATCATGTGCAGTAAGAAAATTTTAAAATGTTTTTTAACAGATAAATATAAATTATATTTAATTTTTATTAATATTATAAATTTTCTTTTTCTTATCAATATTTAATGTAAATTTGATTTAACTGAATATTAAAATTAAGATAAAAACTATTTTGTTTATTTTGAATTATATTTAAGAATGTGCATGTATATATTTAAAATTATAATCTTAGATAGATTTTTCTATCTATTTATTTAATTAAATATATTAAATAAATATGTAAGATTCATAACTGTCAAAAATTAAAATTAAACAATATTTATAAAATCTGTAGATGTATATAAGAAACTAATGATTTTACGATTTAATTTGATTTTATGATGTAATTTGATTTTATGGTTTAATTTTTATAATTTTCTAAAATATGTATATATTTTTGAAATATTTTTAATTTAAATGATATTTGAAATTTGAAATGCCATACTTGAATATATTTATTTTAATGATGATTTATGAGTTATTATCATATTTTAAAAATTACAAAAATATATATCAACAATAATACAATATATGAGTTATTACCATATTTTAAAAAGTTTACCAAAAATATAAATTAATATTAAATATAATTTTCCATGTCATATTAGTCTATAAGACATGTCATCAATTTTAGTAGCCATGTCATATTATTTTTGTGAAAATGATTGTAGAGAAGACATGTGGCAAAATCACTTTTCAAATATAGTTTAGGGGATGTAAAATTTCATAATTGTCAAAAATTAAATTAAAAAATATTTATAAAATCTATAGATATATATATATATAGAAAATTAATGATTTTACGTTTTAATTTGATTTTATGATTTAATTTTTATAATTTTCTAAAAATATGTAATATTTTTGAAATATTTTAATTTAAATGATATTTTAAATTTGAAATATCATAATTGAATATATTTATTTTAATGAAGATTTATGAGTTATTACCATATTTTAAAAAAGTCCAAAAATATAAATCGAAAATGAATGTACTATATGAGTTATTACCATATTTTTAAAAGTTACCAAAAATATAAATTAACATTAAATATAATTGTCCATGTCATATTAATTTATAAGACATGTCATCAATTCTAGTAGACATGTCATATTTATTTTGTGAGAATGATTTACATGTGGCAAAATCACTTCTCAAATATAGTCTAGGGGATGAGTGCGGTTTGAACTATTTGATTTACGTAATTGGAAGTTATATATATATATAGCACATCTGTTGGATAATTCCAATTAACTTAAAAGAAAGTTAACTTATTAAAAAGAAAGTTTAGTAGGTTAACGAAAAGGAAAAATATCAAGCTTAGGAATGTTTCCATATTATTATTAGGAAATAGATGCAACTTCTTCCTATATAAAGAGCTTTCATGGAGAGATGTATCATCATGACAAACACATTTATTTAGTTTTGAGAGAGTTTCTAAATCTAATAAGAAATGATAGTTCTTATATTTTTGTGTGTTCTTGCAACTTTAACTGGTATCAGAGCTCCAGGTTTCGAAAATTGTTTACAAGAGGAGTTGTAATTCGATCAAAACATGAGAGACGATGTCACTTCTCAAGCACATGATAAACGCTTGAGAGGAAGAAGGACATAGGATGTCCGATGCTAACATCGACCAACTACACTGTATGGTCGATGCGCATGAAAGCGATGCTTCGTTTATACGAAGTTTGGGATACGATTGATCCAAGGAGAAATGACGCAAAGAAGAACAATATGGCGATTGCTCTAATCTTTCAATCAGTCCCAGAGGCGCTGATACTTCAGATAGGAGAACATGATACATCAAATAAGATTTGGGAAGCTGTCAAATCCCATAACCTAGGTGCTGATCGTGTGAGAGAAGCGAGGTTACAGACTTTGATGTCTGAGTCGACAAGCTGAAGATGACAGACATAAACACGGTGGATGACTACGCAGGAAAACTTTCAGGCTTAGCATCGAGAGCAGTCGCGTTAGGAGAGATAATGGAAGAATCGAAGATGGTAAAGAAGTTTCTGAAGGGACTTCCAAGAACGAAGTTCATTCACATCGTAGCTTTGTTAGAAACAAGTGCTGGATCTAAATTAAACGGGGTTTGAAAATATTGTTGGGAGATTGAAGGCTTTCAAAGAACGAATAAAAGAAGAAACCCAAGATGAAGATCAATCGAAGCTAATGTTTGTGAAGAATGATGCACAAGGTCGTGGAGGCCAAAACAACTCGCGAGGAAGAGGTAGAGGTTATGGTGGAAGAGGAAGAGGAAGAGGACGAGGAAGGTCCAATGGTTCTGATGGTCATAACAAAGGAGGAGAAGCTTCAGACAAGACAAGAAGGACTACTTTAAGGTTAAATCCTAGAGATGCGACAAGATGGGGCACTTCGTGTCACATTGTCCTACACGACCAAGAGAAGATGCTAACCTAACGGAAACAAAAGAAGCAAATGCATTATATATGCACAAAGTAGTATTCCTCAACGAAGAGAGAGTGTTTCCTAAAAGGTTTGATGTATGTGATGGAATACAAGTATATGGTATCTTGACAATGGTGCTAATAACCATATGACAGGAAAGAGAGAGTTCTTCTCAAACCTAGATGAGAGTATCAAAGGCAAAGTCGTATTCGGTGATGGATCAAACGTCGAGGTTGTTGGGAAAGGTTCGATCACGTTCAACGGAAAAACAGGGGAGAGAAGATCACTCAAAGACATCTACTACATTCCTAGTCTAAAACACAACATCATAAGTCTTGGACAAGCAACCAAGAACGGTTGTGAGGTTAAAATGAAAGGAGACTTGCTAATTCTAAGTGACCCCTGTGGAAGGCTATTAGTACAATTTTCAAGATCTCCAAACCGATTGTACAAGACGCCAATGGAGATTGAATATCCAGAGTGTCTTCAAATACAATAAACTGATGTTACATCGACGTGGCATGCACGGCTCGTACATGTGAACTTTGGAGTAATGAAGAATATGGTAGACAAGGAGATGGTAGTAGGGATGTCTCATGTGATACACGAGAAAGAAGTTTGCAGCGCCTGCTTAGTTGGGAAGCAAACTCGGAAGTCTTTCCCGTCTAAAGCGAAGTATCGAGCAGCACACGCATTGGAGCTGGTACATGGTGACTTGTGCGGTCTGATATCACCATCAACACCAGCAAACAATAGATATGTATTTGTCCTAATCGATGACTACTCCAGATACATGTGGACGATGCTACTAAGAGAGAAGAGTGAAGCATTCGATCGGTTCAAAAAGTTCAAGGAGTACGTGGAGCTTCAAAAGAAGCTAAAACTCAAGACTTTTCACACTGATAGAGGAGGAGAGTTCACATCTTCTGAGTTCATTCGTTTTTGTGAAGAAAACGATGTAACTAGTCATCTCACCGCACCGTATACGCCGCAACAAAACGGTGTGGTCGGGAGAAGAAATAGAACACTAATGGAGATGACAAGGAGCTTGATGAAAGCGATGAAGATTCCTAATCAACTATGGGGTGAAGCAGTATGTCATTCAACATATCTCATAAACTGCATTGCTACAAAGGCCTTGGAAAACAAGACTCCATACGAAGGCTTGTATGTTAAGAAACCGAACATTGAGCATCTAAGGGTCTTTGGGTGTGTAGCTTTTGCAAAGATCAATGCTCCACATCTCAGAAAGCTAGATAATGTTTGCGTTTGCTGAAAAAGCTGCCATTTTGATGTTGGTTTGTGTTCTCGTAGTTCAACGTTTACTTTTTGCTGAAAAAGTTGCGGTTTTGAAATTGGTTTGTGTTCTAGCAGTTTTACATTTGCGTTTTGCTTAATAAGTTGCGGTTTTGTTGTTTGTTTCTGTTCTTTAACGTTTGCGTTTTGCTAAAAAAAAGTTTCGATTTTGATGTTTGTTTGTGTTCTCGCAGTTTATAATGTTTGTGTTTTACTGAAAAGTTGCGATTTTAGGCTTTCTTTGCAGATTCTACGTTGCTGAAGTGATTCTAGCTATGGAGTATCAACACAAGCTAGGGATTATATACAGAGACCTTAAGCCTGAGAACGTGTTAGTATGTGAAGATGGACAGATAATGCTATCCGACTTCGTTCTGTCCCTGAGATGTTCCGTCACCCCAACTCTAGTAACTAAATATAATTGCCTTTTACTTATTAACTAGGTGGTTGCCTGTGAATTCGCGGATAGAAATATTATACATTATATGTCAATATATATTATGTATACAATATCATAAAGTTTCCATAAATTTGATAAAAAATAATGGATGAATATTTAGTTTTAACAAATACTTGTGAAGTTATATATGTAATTATCACATTAACTTCCTCAACACATATTTTGTAACTTTTTCGATCGTTTTTATTTTTTTGTTATAATTTTGTTCTTTTAATTAAAACCAGAGTTTGACCCGCACACCCGTGCGGATATTTAATTTTATTTTTAATAAATAAATATTTATTTTTTGTAAATGATAATATATATTTTAAAAATTTATCCTATTAAATAATTGTTTAATATGAAATTTATAAAACATAAAAATTTTATAGTTTATATTGAATAATTTTATTTTGTCTTGTAAATCATCAATTGTATCATCCATATTTTTAAAATATGGTTCTTCCTTTCGCACAAATGTAATTTTAGTTTCTATAGATCAAAATTTTATGATAATTTATATTTTTTAGATACTATTTTAAGTATGGTGCTATATGTTGAATTTATTTTGGACTATTATTTATATGAAAATATACATAAATCATATATTTATATACAATTTAATAATTTATTATATATTATATAAATGATCCTTTTATATTACTTTTGTTTTTTTATTATTAACAAATCATGTAAAATATGACTATATAATTTTAAAACAATATGATTTTATAAATTTAGTAAATGGATAAAAACTCATTTTAAGGGAATTTATGTTTGTTTAATCATGTTTATTACTTAATTTTTTGTCATCTTATTAATTAGTTAATAATAATATAACATTAATATATCTAAATTGATTTTGTTATATTTTATGGTTGTTGCTTAATCAATATAACATTGATTGTTTTCGTGTATATTAATTAGTTATTTCAAATTTAGTTTATAAAATTAATGAGCTTAAAAATCGATTTGTTTAAGTATATTTATAAGTTTGTATTTTAAAAAGATAATTAATGCTAAAAATTAGGATTATGTAATTTATCAGTTGCATTAAATTGTAATTAATTAGTTATTTTAGTTTATGATCTAGTTAGGAAATAAGTTTTTAAATTAGGAAAGTACAAATGATACTTAATGTTAAGTTTATTAATTACTTCAATGGCATTGCTTTGTAAATAATTTGTAACTTTAAGGGTTATTTCTTATTTGTATTTCTCTTTTAATAAAATAGATAGATGTAACTCATATTTATTTGATAATATTTTGGTTTTTTGCGAATATTCAGTTATACTTTTATATATGTCTATCTTTTATTTTACAATAATTAATTTAAATAAATAGTTATTTTTTGATATTATATATAGTTTAATTTTATAACAGTGTAGTTCATATGTCTTATTCAGCATATTTTTATGTAATTCATTTTGTTAACCATTGTTAATACATACCAATAAATTTTCACACATTTTCTACACCAAAATTCATTGTAAAATAATAAAATATAGAAAAACCCCAACATATAAAAATAAATATTTATAGTTTTTTCTGCAAATTTACTTTGAAAACTTATTTAATTATATTCTAAATTTTAGAATTACATACATTATTCTTTTTCATTTTATCTTATATTAATAATAATTATTATTATTATAAATTTTTGAATTATATACGACTAAAGCTAGTTAAAGTTCTTATTCATCATTAATCAGATATAAGATAGGTTAAGATCTGTTAGAGAAGATTGTGCTTTTTGCAATTTAACATGGAAGCTATAGTATATATAATGGGATATGAAACCATTAAGTATTTTGCAAATTTATCAAACCAATTTGCTTAAACAATTTTTATTTATATTTTTTTCAAATATTGCATCGATCTTGTGTTAGTATAAATGAATTAAACTTGTATGATATTATATAGAGAGATGGCGATTAATATAAAAAATTCCATTGCTTTGTTTTGGTTTATTCTTTAGTTATGCATGAAGATAAAAATGATTAGGAGAATATTAAAGATTATGGTTTGATAAATTTTCATGGGAAGATATTGGCAAGGCATTAGTGCCGACAGAAATGTTGCATTGATTGTACTTGATTCTAGAGGCTGATTTAATTGTGGCGTTAGATTAATTTAGGAAATCTGTATTATTAAAAAGGAAAATACAGAATACTAATTACATATTTAATAACTAATTCAGTGGCATTCTAGTGTAAATAAATTCTAAGTATAAGGGTTAACTTTTATTTGTACTTCTGTTTTAATATATTAGATAGATTTTTGCTAATATTTTCCCAATTTTTTACATAGTTTTTGCTAAATATTTATTTCTCTCTCTAAATAGTAATAAATGAACCAAAAATCATTCTTATAACTGTTTCCAATCATAACATTACCTTATTCACTTTATTATTTTATTGAAATGCAAAAATTTTTAAATCAAAATTCTCACATTTTCTATTAATATAATTCATTCAATCTTTAAAGCCTAAATATTTATAAAACATATATGGACATTGTAAAAGATGAATAATTATTATAATTAAGATTGTATTTTTTCTTTAGTTGGACAAAATATTTGTTGGACTCATTGGACATACATACACACTGTATTTTAAATTCAATATAAATAATTTTGTTTGGTAATATAGATTAGATCAGGTAATTTCTTAGATTAGTTTCCTTTAAGAAAACTAATTAAATAAATGAAAATTCAAATACCAACAACCAAAAAAATTAAGAGAATTGATTCTAAACTTTACATATGAAGAACACATAAGCAAATTCCACTTAAATGACTTCTAAACTAATACATAGGAGGATTTTTAATTGTACATTATAATTAACTTTTTTATTGATTAATATTATTTTAAAACCATTTACCATATAATTTTATCATAATCAAAGCTATATGAATTTATACCAAAAAAGCTATATGAATTATATTAATAGAGTATTAACTCTAGTTTCATATTAGTACAATGTTCCATTTAAAAAAAATTACATTATAATAAACTTGTTAATTTATTAGTATTATTTTAAACAACTTACCTTATAATTTCATGTTTTTAAATATATAAATACTTTTAATCATTTCTGAAGTGATAACTTAACTATACATCAACATTTGTCATTTTTTTTAATATGTATATTTTGTTCTAATCCTAGTGTTCTTGTCTTAGAACAGATCGAACTAAAGAGAGAGAGAGAGAGAGAAGAGAGAGGAGAGGAGAGAGAGAGAGAGAGAGAGAGAGAGAAGAGAGAGAGAAGAGAGAGAGAGAGATAGAGAGAGAGAGAGAGAGAGAGAGAGAGAGAGAGAGAGAGACGTATGGCTTAGAGATGAATGAATTGTTATGTTATTCCATGAGTAATGAGTTCATTATATAGGATTACATAGCTTGGAGACAAAGTCTAATAACTTGGAGTAGGGAACAAGTAAATCTAGAACATTCCATAATAGACATCACACAATATTCATAACACTTCCCCTTGATGTCCATTATGCGTATAAGATGCTATCTCGTTAAAAACCAAGATTGTAATGCCATAACCGTCTAGAGTTTGTAATGCGTTTGGAATACTGCCTCGTTAAAACCTTTCCATGGTAAACCCAAAAACCCAATGTGGTAAAAACGGGAAGCCATGGATAGGAAAAAGAGTACAGCCGCATTACTCCCCCTGAAGTGAACATCACTGAAGGTCTCTCACTGATCGCATACCAATCTGCTGCATAAGCTTCCTGAGCGTGCATGTTGGTAATGCCTTAGTGAAGAGGTCGGCTGAGTTCTCGCTGGATCTGACTTGGAGTACCTTGACCTCTCATTCTTTCTGAAGATCGTGGGTGAAGAAGAACTTGGGAGAACATGCTTAGTCTTGTCACCCTTGATGTAACCATCTTTGAGCTGAGCTATGCAGGCCGCATTGTCTTTGTAAAGAACTGTCGGCTCGTCTTTACCATATGTGATTCCACATGCTGTCCGAATATGGTGTGTCATGAGTCTCAACCAGACACACTCTCTACTTGCTTCATGGATCGCCAATATCTCCGAATGATTGGATGATGTGGCTGATATAGTCTGCTTGACTGATCTCCATGAAATGGCTGTGCCTCCATATGTGAAAACATAGCCGGTTTGGGACTTAGCACTGTATGGATCGGACTGATAACCTGCATCAGCAAAATGCTTTCATGATATTCATGGTCCATTCGGATCATATGGTTTATCTCTCTTAGATAAATTCGACCATGAATGTCTTTGTATGTCCATGATCTGTCCGGATCATGACATCATTCATAATCCATCAGGATTATGTTCTTGTCCACTATATATCTTATTCATATCCTTTGACCAAAACTCTTTATGAACTTTTAGTATATGTCCACGGTCTCTGTTCATGAAGTGGCTATTGTGTTATAGTTTGAAGTTTAATCAAAACTAAGCCACTTTTTGGTCAATAGGACGTTCCTCTCACTTGAATGGTTTAGGTCGGATTTAAGACCTAGAGGAACTGGTCGGAACAAGCTGGAGGGGATGGATTGGTCGGGACCAATGATGATTAAGGTCGAACTAGGTCGGACATGATCCTAGTCGGTATGGTTCCCTTTGGTCGTGAATCTGATGGATTCTCAGACCATTTGATCAATCTATTCTTGGTACGTTGGATCATAGATCCCAACATTCATATACGGCTAATGATCTCTACTATAGATCATCGTAGTCTCTTCATAGCCTTTCCAAGAATCAATCATCTTAATCATCCTTTCTTTAAGTATAAACACAAGGAATATATTGACTACTATATGGACTGATCTGAAACGTTCTTATAGAACTTTCTACTAAGCATCACTTAGTTTTATCATATCGTGTGTACATACACGCATGCAGCTGCATTTCAGTCCATGAACAACGCAGGAACGATGTTGTTCTATGAGAACTTCTTTCTCATTTCTCAAGGTACCTTATGTTACCTTTATATCCAGTGATATATCCAATGTCTACTACATCTTCCTTAGATGTCCAAATCTTTATTAATTTCGATATTGGGTAGTAGCATTCACCACCTAGGAATTCATTTCCTAGTTCCTTAGTCCCTGTGAGTATCCTTGTGTGATCAAGTCATTCCTTTTGAATGCTTTATGTAGCAACATGTACGACCACTTGTCTGTACTTTCATGTTCTACAGCTCACGATTTTCTTTTCCTCACAAGACTCATTTGTTCACTGGTTAGATGGTGTCTATCTTATGTATTTGGCCAATACGCCCATCATATACATTCTTTACTATAACTCCACGTCCCATTCATTTCTCTATGATGAGTACTCTTACGTGGGTTAGTGATCCTCGCATATCTCTTATGCTCAAGTGCTTTCTCTTTATCACTTATGAGTGTGTGTATGTGTCGACATTTTATATAATGTTCCATCGCGTTCTATCGCGTTCTAGACATGATACAATCGATTGAGATTTTATTATTATCAGGATCATTGAATACTCTGTAGTTTGCAAGGCTACATTGTATGATACCTGTACCTTAGGACCGGCCGGTCTTATCTCATTGTCTAGTATGGTTTCTCTTTCATGAACCCGGATCTATCATTATGAGCACCTTAACTTTTCTATCCGTGGTTCCTTATATATGGAACATACTGGTCTATCTTGTATAGAATTTTACAGCAACTTGAATATGTCTCTACTAGGACATTTATATAGTGGTGCTAAGCTGGTATGACTTAGTCATTCTTTCGGGTCTGTCTGGCTATCATTCATTCTTTTTTTATGGACGTCCAGTACATATATATCTGGTCCGAGGATCTTTGCCAAGACTTGGATGGTTAAAACCATTCCACTTTCACTTTCTATTTACCAGCTTATAGCTTTCTCCATGATGTTGGATAGTCGGATTCATCTTGTATGTAATCCGTGTACCTTGGCCACAATATGATCACCTTTGTTTGGCTCATGGTCTCATTGAATTCGTGGGAGAAATATCATGTTCTCTTATCCAACATATATTCCCGATTTTCATCTCATCCTTAGATGAGGTATTTCATCCTAGATGGCACATAGGTATGTGGTGGTTTATTCATAAAGTCTTAGGATGGTCTATATCTGGATTATGACCCTTTATCATCTTTAGACGGGAATATCTATGCTCACTTTATATGGCCTGATGTATCTTATCTTTCATACATGTATTCTTGTGGTGTACCCAAGCTTATAGACTTTTGAAGTCTCAACCTTATAGGTTATGCCTTATACGGCCAAACTATAATGCCTTATGGCCTTCAGCCAGGCTTATCATGTTCGGGTTTTATAGTATGGTCATGGACCACACAGAGTGTTTATTCTCCCCCTCATGAACATGCTATAAAATATGTTTGTTTGTCCTCACTTAAACGTAATGATTGGACGGCCAGCATGGTTTTAGACCATGATACACGAATTTGTGGTCTGGTCATGATCACGGGTTTTGTCCTCACTACCCTCATGATCAGATTATACTTTCGTGTTGCTTGGAACAATGAAGCCTACTGAGTTTCCCTTGTGTACATGTTTCACAACGTGAGATCTTATGGGATAACTCTTTGTGCCTTAGTAATTTTAAACTTTGCATCAAGTTCGGACCAGGATGGCTAATCCGGTCATGCCATAATGTGTATAAATTCGTTGGTGAACCTTACTGGTTACCTAGGCTTTTATGCCTTATCACACTGATCCTTAGCATAGTATTAGGTCAGTAGGAAGAATGTAGTCCCGACCTCTTTTATATGTATGCCTTTGGCGATTTTCATAAGTTAAAAGGAACATTTTCTTTTGCTTTACTTTGCCCATTGGTTTATTATTGAAACCATTTTGAGGTGGCTTGAAAATGCCACTTCGACCTTTACTCCCTCCTCGGCCATGATTGGATCTACAACTACGGTTATTGTGGTATCCTTGTCCACGGCCAGTGGAGATTTTGGGACTTTTTCAATGGGTCTTAGGTGATAAATTTCGTGTCTCTTAAGGCCATGCCTTAGGCGTGATGGTCTAGACATACTCTTCTCGAGTTTTCATTCTCATTTGTCAATCAAAAATATTTTTCAAGCAAATCAATCAATGAAGATAAAAGAAATTTTTTTTATTAATGCTATGAAATTTTGAGTGACAAAACACCAAATCATAAGCATGAAATCAGAATGTCTAAAGGCTTTAGACAATGGTCTAGCCGGCCACTCCATCTGTCACTTTGGACGTGGCTCCCATGGATTCTTCATCATCACTATCTGCCTCATAGCCGCTCATATCATCTTTCATCTGATTCATCTGTTCATTTTGAGATAAGTATAAGAACAGATCGTTGTATGTGGTGAAACCTTTATCTCGATAGGTTAGTTGTAGGAATAGATCTTTTGGATCTGTTGTGGAGAAAACTTTTTCAAGTAATTCCTCCTCTGTCAACTTTTCACCACAAAACATCAATGTATGAGCTACTTTGGATAGAGCATAATTGTATTTTTCCACGGACCCAAAGTTCCGGAAACTGAGGCTCATCCACTCATGCCTTGCCTTTGGTAATATCACCTTATTAGTGTATTTGGACTTTAACTATGTCCAAAGGCATCGAGAGCTTTGTATATCTTGGTACTGATTTCTCAGTTCCACATTGAGATGATGGCGCATTACTGTTAATGCCTTATATTTCTCATTCTCGGTTCCATGATCATCCTTGATGATACATTCACTAAAACCTTCTATCGTTAGTATAACCGAGATATTTATTGCCCATATTAGAAAGTTCTCTCCAGAGATATCTAGGGTATCATAGTCCATGGGTTGGAATCTCAACATCTGAAATCATATCAAAATGATTTAAGTGTTACATACAATTTCTGATGCCATTCGGCTATACAAGAAATAAAAGGCACTCGGCCAGTATGTAAGCAATAAAGCCATATGGCTTGTGTGACCAATGCCATTTGGCTATTACACATTTAAGATCACACGGCCAGCAAACAAATAAGAGGGCTACACAGCCAGTTTGCATTCTCTTTAGAAATTTACTTTCTCATAACTCATCCATCTCTTAATCAACTTGTCTGATTTATAAATCCCTTGAAAATAGTGGGATGGACGAGTGCATGGTCTAGCCATACCATATGGTATGCTACATCGACCCATGCGGTTTAATGGTCTAGTAGTAGCATTCGGTACACTTCCTCGACCAAATAAAACGGATCGTGATTTAGCTGCACTGTGGTGCGCATCATCCATCACCGGTGATTGTGGATCACCGTGGATCATCGAGGATCACCGTGGATCACCTTGGATCACTGATCATCATAGATCATCGCGGATCATCGAGGATCATTATGGATCATAGATCAACGCGGATCATCGTGGATGATCACCGTGAATCACAGGTGAAAAATCTAGTTGCACCTGAGGGTTAACATCATCGACCATTGATTTTGTTTTATGGTCTAATCGTACTTAAGAGTACGTATCATCGACCTTTACTTCGTATGGTCTAGTCATACCTATTGGTATGCATCATTGACCTAAAAGAAAATCATGGTCTAGCCACACTATGGTGTGCATCATCGACCAAAAGATGTGGAAAACATTAACCTTATGTTTTGTTTGGACATATAGCGTGTCATCCTTAAAGGTGTCACTTGTTGTCCATACAAAACGAAAGTCATGTAATCACATGGTTTATATTTTAGGGTTTAGGGTTTCTTAAAATCGGATTTAAACTTTAAGGATTAGGGTTTAAAATTCAAATCTGATTTTAGGATTAGGTTAAACATTGACCTTAAGTTTTGTTTGGACATATAGCGTGTCATCTTTAAAGGGGTATCACTTGTTGTCCATACAAAACTAAAGGGGTATCCTAAAACTATTAAGGGTTTAAGGTTTTGATTTTAAAATAAAACAAGAACTAAAATCAACCAAATCAAATCGCAAAACCTTCTAAATCGGATTTAAGATGAAGAGAAGTTTGAAATCCGGATTGCTTGAACCACAAGTAAAGATTAGGGTTCTTGAGATCTTACCTTTAACTTTGCCGATTCTTCTCCTTGGTTCCTTTTTTAGAAACTCTTGATGGTTGATCTTGGAGCTGGATCGTGCTGATAACGTGTTCTAATCCTAGTGTTCTTGTCTTAGAACAGATCGAACTAGAGAGAGAGAGAGAGAGAGAGAGAGAGAGAGAGAGAGAGAGAGAGAGAGAGAGAGAGAGAGAGAGAGAGAGAGAGAGAGAGAGAGAGAGAGAGAGAGAGAGAGAGAGAGAGAGAGAGAGAGAGAGAGAGAGAGAGAGAGAGAGAGAGAGAGAGAGAGAGAGAGAGAGAGAGAGAGCCGTATGGCTTAGAGATGAATGAATTGTTATGTTATTCCATGAGTAATGAGTTCATTATATAGGATTACATAGCTTGGAGACAAAGTCTAATAACTTGGAGTAGGGAACAAGTAAATCTAGAACATTCCATAATAGACATCACACAATATTCATAACATATTTGACAGTTTTGCATTATTTGGACATATTTTTAGAAAACAATATAGTGTGTATAAAAAATATTATTAGATTTAAGTTATTAGTTTTCTGTAACAAAATATTTTTTGGATTCACTATTAATAAAATAATTAATAAAATATGTTCAAAACCGTTATAAAATTATTTCTATAATATCATATGTATTTATATGTATATTATAAATATCTATAATGAAATTTATGACATTTAATTGTTTCCATAAACAAATTATTTTAGTTCATCTATATTTAAGATGTTTAATTTGTTTTTTGGTAATATGTATAGATTATATTATGTAATTTTAAGATTTGTTTCATTTAAAATAACTTAATTAAATAATGAAAATTCAGATACCAACAACCAATCAAATTAAGAGAATTAATTTTAAACTTCACATATGGATGACACATAAGAAAATCCAATAATTGATTTCTCAATTAATATATAGAAATATTATCAATTTATATAATGTAATATATGATATTTAATTGTTTTTATAAATAAATTATACTAATTCATCTATACTTAAAACTAGGTGTTTTGCCCGCATATGCGGGCACAAATTTCTTATAAATACTTATTAGTTTATGTCTTATTAATCTAAAACCAGCATAATAAATTATTAGTTATGTTTTTAAATAGTTAAATCAAACATCAAAATATTTATATATGTCAAATACTTTTAATCAAAATATATACTTATTATTGTGTTAAATTTTTTTAAAACACTCATATCTTAGAGATAGCTTAGAAAATATATTTATATTTTTTGGTTGACTAATATTTAGTAATAAATTGTTTTGTATCTTAATTTTTTTTAACTTTTATAATAAAAATATTGTTTTCAGATAGGCACAAAAAAGAATATATATAGAAGAATTATCCTTTTTTGATAATTCTAAAATATTATTTTGTAATCAATTATTTAATATAGCATATAACATATAAACTTTATATCATTAAAATAAACTAGTGAATAGTTAGAAACTAAAAATAAATTAATAACCTATCTAAAAGTCTAAAACCTAATAAAAATATGACAAATAAGAAAAGCTAATATAACATATAAATTTAATATTAATAAAATAAAATTCGTTTTTATTTATATAGAATATTCATCAAGGCTATTATTTTAATTTAATGATTTAGTGACTTAGTTCAAAACAAATAATACATCAATGATAATTTAGCTTAAACTTAATAAAAATATGATAAATAAGCAAAATTAGCTAAAATATGGAGAACATGACAAGTAAGCAAAATCACTTCATAAATAATAGTATACTAGGTGACCGGCCCGCACCCTGTGCGGGCATTGTACAGTTTCAAATTATGGATAAAATAGTGCTCAGGTTTGGAAGTAACGGATTTTAAATCATAAGACCACCGTCTTTGGGATAAAGCATCAGACACAAGAAAAATGCTGGTATTCAATATTTTAAAAAGACGAGATGGAACAAAGTAACTTCGGTATCAAGAGTTAGTTATTGTGTATATTGTATAATTGCAACGTCCCAAAATATTTTTTGTGTTTAAGAAAATACTTTATTTTCCAAATCTGGAATTAATAGTGTATAGGTTGAGAAGTAACATATTTTACAAAAAAAAAAAAAAGAAGTAACATATTTTACATTATCATTAATTAAAATTGTATTGTATATGTGTTGTAATTCTTTATTTTAGGTGAAAAAAAATTTATGCATAATTTTACTCGTAAAATTTATGTAGACATATTAAAAGAAAATATAATAAAATTGAAAATATTATCCATAAATTATATAAAGTATGAAGTACAATTCTCGATAAAGAAAACAACTTCCATTAGAAACCCGGCAAAAATAAATTTAATTTTGTAAGCAAATGGATGGGTTAACATAATTTGAAAGATTTATAAATTTGTAAATTTTATTGATATAAAAGAATATTAAATGAACAATACTTAGGTTCACCCCTGAGGTGAACTTATGAATTCACCTCTTTCATTATTTCAATCATATTACCATAAAAATTAATGTCACATAAATAAATAAATTATAAATTACAAATAAAATAAACTTTAAATCATAAACTCTAAATTCGAACCCTAAAACCAAATCTTAGATCTTAAATTTTAAACCCTAAACCCTAAACCCAAACCTATACCCTAAACCCAAACTATATACCCTAAATCCTAAATCTAAATTTAAATCTTAGACCTTAAACTCAAACCATAAACTCTAAACCCAAACTCCAAACTCTAAACCCTAAACCCAAACTCTAAACCCTAAATCCTAAACCTTCAACCCAAACTGTAAACCATAAACCCGAACTCTATACCCTAATACATTTGATAACCCAAATGTATTTGAAAATTTTGGGTTTATAGTTTACGGTTTGGGTTTAAGGTTTAGGATTTAGGGTTTAGAGTTTGGGTTTAGGGTTTGGGTTTAGGGTTTAGAGTTTGGATTTAGAGTTTATGGTTTGAGTTTAGGATCTAGAATTTAAATTTAGATTTAAGATTTATGGTATATAGTTTGGGTTTAGGGTATAGGTTTGGGTTTAGGGTTTAGGGTTTAGGGTTTGGTTTAAAATTTAAGATCTAAGATTTGGTTTTAGGGTTCGAATTTAGAGTTTATGATTTAAAGTTTATTTTATTTATAATTTATTTATTTATGTGACATTAATATTTATGGTAATATGATTGAAATAAGGAAAGAGGTGAATTCATAAGTTCACCTCAGGGGTGAACCTAAGTATTGTTCATATTAAATTGACATACCATGATCGGAATAGTCAGAAAATTGATTGGCAATAAAATACTATCGATCTTCATACTCATCATTACCCATCTGGCAAATACAAAAAAAAAAATTGTAACCATTTATATACTTTTAAAAAAATATTGGAAAAAAGTAGATAACAATTACGTACCCTCCCTACAGAATTTCTGAAAAACTTGTTTGTATACAACATTCAATGTTTTTGTCTCCGGCTTCCTTTCTTTACCAGTTATTAGAATTTTTAATCCAGCTCTCGACTTAACTCTTGAAAGTGCAACGTACAGCTGACCATGAGAGAACACTGGCCTAGGCAGAAACAAATCAACACTTTCTAGTGTTTCACCTTGGCTTTTGTTGATGGCCATCGCGAAAGCCAATGTAACGGAAAACTGTCTTCGACGCATTCTGAAGGGAAACATTGTGTCAGGTGGGATGACATACATTCTAGGAATCCAGACTTTGTCTCCAGCAATAGTGTTTCCGGTTATAATTCTACCTTTTATCACATGGGGCAGTAACTGAGTAACAATTAGCCTATTACCATTGCATAAGCCATCTGCAAGATCCATGTTACAGAGACACATAATATGAGCACCAACCTTCAGCTTCAAATAATGTCTAGGCAGTCCAACCACTTTAACACTGTTCAAAAACTCTGGAGGATATACTACATTTTCTTCTACGTCAACATCGGATGGGATAATACTGTCAGAGCTAAGGTAAACCTTCTCTTCACCTGAAAGCATATGTAAATCCTTTACTTTAGTGACATGTAAAAAGTCACTCGAACATAAGAGTAAACACAAAAATATGTTACCTGGCAACTGCGAAAGCATGTAATCATTTATTTTATCCACTTCATCATTTGTGGGAGTGAGAATGGTTCGATGTCTATGCAAATCCTTATCTGTTGAGGTTTGAAAAGCTTGTTCATAAACCTCTTTTGCCATAGTCTCAATAGAATCTTCTCCACTATTTTTATCAGCAAATCAGAAGGGATGTCAATCTCAACATGACCGTCGTTAGGCAAATTTTTTTTCCATCTCCAATATCCAAAATCCATTTTGAGAAGGATTGAAGCTCTTTTGCTGCATCATCAGTAAGACCAGCGAGCAATCTCATGTGCATGCATTTATACGGTTCTTATGTTTTATGTATAAATATTATTAATATATAATCAAATGTTTTATGTATTATTAAAACTAAATTTGTTCTTCATATGTTTTATGTATTATTCATATAAATATGTATTATTCAAATACGATTCATATGTTTTATGTATTATTAAAACTAAATTTGTTCTTCATTCAGTCTTTGTGATTCAAAACTATAAGCCTTTTAGACATTACTTAATTCAATCTACTTTAATGTTTAAATTATTATCATATACTTTGAAATATGAAATAAATAAATCATGCATGTGCAGGCATCAATATGATTTATATATTGCCTGTATAGCTATTATTATTAGTGAATAAGTGGATCGTAATTATATTTCACTCTTGTTGTATCTTTGTATCTTACTCATTTAGGTTTCTCCACATATTAGTCTCTCTCTCTCTCTCTCTCTCTCTCTCTCTCTCTCTCTCTCTCTCTCTCTCTCTCTCTCTCTCTCTCTCTCTCTCTCTCTCTCTCTCTCTCATCGTAAACCTTTTTTTTTTGAAAAAATATAAAAATGTAAACATTCTTTTAATTCATCGATTATCTTTAACTACCACAATTTTGATTTATATGGGAATGTTTCCTAGTTTAATATTTTATCATGACTTTTTCTTGGGTGAATTACCAACTAATCATAGTTTGCCAATTAATATACAGTTTTCTTTAAAGATACTTAACACAAATAATAATAATTTGTGTTAAGTTTTAAAAATAAATGAAAAATATTAGTAGTTGCCAAAAGATGAATTTTCTTAACAATTTTTAAACAGTCACAAAGAGTAAATCATAAACACTAAACATTATACCCTAAACCCTTGGACAAAGCTTAAACCCTTGGATAAAAATCCAAACACTAAACCCTAAATTCTTGGATATACCCTAATAAAGTAAATTTATTAATTTTATTTACACTACACATTTTAATTGAACCATTATAAATATTTTATGTAAGTTTTTTACAACAAATAGTACTTTCAAGATCATGAATAAACGTTTAAAAAAATTCTAATGAATCATGGCACAAAGTTGTGGTTTATGTAGTTTTTCGTTTTAAAGTTTAAAGAAAAATCTTTTAAGAAAATGTAAATTAGGGTTCAAATTCACGTTCAAAGATATTATCATAAGATCCAAGACTACTTTGGTAAAAGAAAAAAGATCCAAGACTAAAAAACCCTGTGATTCAGGCTTGAATAGGTGGAGCACTATGGAGATATTGTTCTTGTCAGCGAGCATTGGAACCATCTCAGGCAACTCTTCAAAAGTTTGCTCTTTAAGATAACTATAAAACCAAACGACCATCTTCTCTAATATTTTGTTTTTTTTTAACATAAGTTCCATGAAGGAAGCCACGTGTCTCGACTCTACATTCCAATGACTCAGTTTCTCAAAGATCCTCGCTTCCAAGCTCCAACGCTGATCCCGATTCAAGCTTTGCAAATCCAACTACGTGTCAATATACTCCTCCTGTACAACAGAAAAGGTTTTCCGTTATGCACACTGATAGTCAATATTTCAGGTTCTACAAACCCAAAGTGAAAGGACATGCATGGTTCTACGACTATATTTAAACTCGCTAATAGTTAGAATGGTCGAGGAAACTAAGAAAATAAAATAGGCTTATGGAAAAATACCGGTATGGTGCCAAACTCCATTTTGTGTATTGTTGATAGCTTCATCAATTCAGGTGAGTTTTGTAGCACCCTGGCTATACCAGGAATTGAATATTGAGAGATCATTGTCTCAAGTGTCAAATCTTTGACCTTGAAGTTCGGAATGGGAACACGGCGGAGCTCGGCAAGAGTTTGAACCTAACAAGAAACATAGGTAGATAGTAAATACCGAAACCCAAACCTCTAAAAAAAATAAAAAGAGCTAAATAACTAAAGCATTTCAAGACAAGAAAATCAATGATGATTGACACCTTTTACAAACATCTATAACTGACTTATCAAAAAGTGAATATAACATAGACCTAATGGAAACCAGAGATCAAGCTCTGTAAAAAATGAAACAAACAAAGTGGGTTTGGTTAATAAGTACCTCGTTGACACCAGAGATTCTTTGTGTGAAAACAAAGTGTCTTCTTCAAGATTGCTCATTCATCAATGTATTTCTTTTCATCTTTTTGAAACAGTGTAACCGTACTTTGAACTGTATATTGATTTCCGTCGACGGACAAATCTTATTTTCAGGAATCTATTGTAATACCTCGGTCTCTTGTTATTATTTTGGGACTTTCCGGATTCTAGCTAACCAGAGTTATTAGGAAATACATAGTTCCTTGAAGGCACACCAACATGTTTAACCAAAACATAGTAAAAACAAAACAAAGAATACATAAGTGGAAAGATATAAACAGGGGTACAGTAACAGAGAGCTTATCAAGAGAAAGCAATCAGTTTCGCAAAACCTATTTTAATATTCAATCTACGCCTTGAATTACGAAATGTCCAACTACTTTTATAACTTTGGACATCAGATACATCTAGGCATTCATTCATTCAACCAAACATTAATTAATGAAAACGAAAGAAAAAATAAAAAAGATTTTACTAAATTAACGAAGAGGTCAGATGGTAGTGCATGTCATTGGTTCAACACTATTGTTCAGACTTAATAGACATTGGATAAATTATCCTCATTCCTCTTCTTCTAAACGATCAAATAAACCAAAATAAAATATTGAAATATTGAAACTATTGGATCAAGAAAACCATTTTATGAAATCAGATAATGAAAAGTCAATCACCATGTTACATCCATCGTAATGAATGCAAATAAGACTGGTGCGACAATTACGTATCATCACATTCCACCACTACCACCATCAAGAACAACAAAAGATAACATAGCAACAGAACAACAAAACAGAAGAAGATCATAAAGCAATTAACTTCAGAGAATAGAGCTGACGACGCATGTTATTTTGTTTCGAAGCCAAGTCTGGCCGTTGTATATATAGTCAAGTCACACAAAGCTACTCGAGTCTAGGGTTTTACTATGAAGCATAAATGGCGTCGTTCCAATATGGGCATGTGTCGAAAGATATTAAATTTGTATTGTCATAAAAGATATGTATATGATATGATTTTAACTTGCACAAGTAATCAATATTAATAAGGTAAGTTAATAAAAATAAGTTTCCTAATTAGATACAAATCGTTAAATGTCATTAAGCAATGTAATAAATGGTCGACATCAAGAGTGAATGATTTAACATATTTGCAATAAGGAAACTCATTAATACACATATTTATTAACATTCTTGCGCAAGTTATAATTAATGTAATAATATATGTATAAAATTATTTTCTAAAATATTTCAGATATATGACTTTTTTTAATATTCCAACACAATAATAAATTTATATATTTTTTGTGAACACTTTTTCAAAGCCAACAAAATTTAATGTTTAATTTATTTTTAATAACATAAATAATAACTTATTATTATTTTGAATTAATAAATATTTTAAAATAAAATAAATAAATATGTATTATATATCTATATTTTATTTATAATATAAATTATTAAAGTTGTTTATATAGTTTTTTTAAATGATGTTTCATTTTAGTTTTAAATATAAAAATAAATTAATCGTAAATTTAAATCATTTTAAAATTTTCAAATATTTTAAATTTCACCTAAATTTTTAAATAATATTGTTGGTGGCTAAACATATATTATTTAGTAATACTTAGATCTCTGAAATAGCATTTATTTAGTACTTAGTGAACGTTTTGATTTATTAGTAATTTTAACATATTTTAGTATAATATAAATTATAAAATAATATAAAATCTATGTGTGTGCTATTCTTACCAGGATAAGAAATCACATTTTATGAAAATATGAAAAGAAAAAGACACCTAGGTTAATTTTTTGTATAATAAACTCGGATGATAAATTGTATTCTCGATTTATGAGATTTCTTAACATATATAAAAGAACTCGGATGAGAGTGTTTGGAAGCATAGATTAATTGGTTCTAGGTTAATAACTCTTACCAGCCGGTTAAAATAAATCAAAAAGAAATTAGAAAAAATGAACCAATAGAATTATAAAAATTAATCCTAGAAGCTCTCTATGAGTGACACCTAAGCAAAAATCACTAAAGTGACTTCTCTTTTGATGTATAGGGGGATATAGATGTTTATTGTATGTTTGGAAACATATATTAGATTAGATAATTCTAGAGTTAGTTTCCTTTTAAAAATCTTAATTAAATAACTAAAAATTAAAAACTATCAACCAATCAAATTATAATGATTAATTAGAAATCTCTCGTATGAACAAACCAATCAAATTATAATGATTAATTAGAAATCTCTCGTATGAACAACATGTCAGAAGAAATCACTTAAATGATTTTTTATTTAATATATTGGAGGATGAAATTAGTAGTGAGACTTTTATTCTTGTGGGCTATTTGCTGAAGAAAACCAAAAAAAAAAAACTACATTATTTAGTAGATTTGCCCTAGATTAAATAGGATATAGTATACTTTTGTTGAATTTTGAGTGGTATTCATACAATTGGCCCCATTTATGAATAACGCAAGTGTTTTGTTATGAACATGTGGAGAGCAAGATTTTCGAACCCCAGCCATATCCACACTCAAAGTTAAAATAACACAAAATTAATTATTTGGGCACAAATAACAAATGTCAAACACAGTATATGTACATAGTAACTATACAAAAAAAGAGACGAGTTCATATAAGTTGAACAGCTGCAATAGAAGGAATTTTCTCTCTGAGTTTCTGAGTTACTGCCACTCGTACGGTCATGACCCCAGCAGCAGGTCCTGTGATTCTTATCTTCACGATCGGTTCTTCAATCTCCACCAGTTCGAGGGATCCATCTGCTGTTCCGATCAAGTAAGGCCTGATTTCTTCAAGCACCTAAGCAAAACACAAAATGCTTAAACATCACACAGTGAACTCAAGAGCAAGACACATAAAGATCTCTACTTGTTCATGATTCGAAAAACAAAGAAATCCCGTTTGCTTTGCCTCTAGTTCCGGTTTCACGTTTAGCACATAAGTACATATACATATAACTTAAACTAACCAAGAAGAAGAGTATAATACCTTTTCAATGTTTTCGTCATTGAGTTCAAGGGCCAGTCTCTTCATCTGCAACTGATTCAACAGCCACTATTTCAGGGATCTTTTCCATGAGGCGACGCTCGATACCCATCTTCATCGTCGTAACAGAACTTGGGCATGAACCACACGCTCCCTGCAGTTTCACTCGAACAATATTGCCATCGATCTCATGCAATGCCACATTCCCACCATCAGACATAAGGTATGGTCTGATTTCGTCCAAAACGCTTTCAACGTTTTCCTCCGTCAAGGGTACTTCCAAGATTGGGTCTGGGGTTGCCACTGCCTTTACAACTGTAAAAATCCAGAGTTCGAGTACTAAGCTACATGAAAATCAAGAAATCGAGTAGTCTTTCTAACAGGAGAAAGAGAAGTAATCTGACCTTGGGATCGTCGTCGACTAGAGAGAGATTGAGATAATCCTGGAAATCGATTACGAGGCCTAGCTACGAGAGCAAAAGCGCGTTGGGAGTTCAAACTCTGCCATGAAATTAGGTCAGAGATTCGTCCGAATTGGATACGAACAAAAAAGGCATACCGAAAGTTCAAAAATCACCTGAGCAGAAGAAAGAAAACGAGAGAAGGAAGGCTCTAGGGGTAGGGTTCGTGGCGCCGACCTGGGAATGGATGCCGGATTTAGCGCCAGCGATTGCATCTCTCAGCGTTTCTTGTCGGAAAAAAACCTAATCGATTCTGGAATTTTAGGACGGAGATTCCTTTTTATTGTTTGAACACTTTGGTGTTTTGTTCAAGGTTTTCTCCGTCGGCCTAAAATATAAGTAAAATTTGATTCAAGTAAATATCCATTTCGGTTGCACGAAAAAAGTGAATATCCATTTTTTTTTGTCAACCAAGTAAATTATATCCATTTCGATTCCGATTCGGACAAACTGATGTTTATTAAATCTACAAAGTAAATTAATATTAATATATAATATCCACAAAAATAAAAAGTCTTAAATATTTTTTTTTAACTCTGGATAATTATGTTATTACGAATTATGAAAATGTTACAAACGATTTTATAGCCGACAATTCTACCGTCACTGACTGCATCACTTTACCTGAACCACTCTATCGGATCTATGTCTAACGGTACTCCTTGCGTCATACTGCATAATCTCTTGTAAGTCTTCTCTCCTTTAATTCGCAATTTTTTGTTTTCATTCGGACTCGAAATCCAGACCTCTTGATGTAAAAGTATTAATGAACCATTAATCAAACAAACTCGACCAATGGGTAAGTCTTAAATATTAATGTTAAAAAAACAGATGTTGAATCAGATCCATTTTATATACATATATATATTTCATATATATTATATATATATATACTATATATATATATATATGTATATATAGTATAATTATTACATTCCATGTGAATTTTATAATAGCTGTTTTTAGGGAAAACGGTCAATTTCACCCATGAACTTGACGTTCCATTGTTTTCATACACGAACTATTGGATCAAGCCAAAACATCATGAACTAATTTTTATTTTGAATTTCCCACATGAACTTTTTCTGGTCAATTACTACATAATCGGAATCAATTTCGGTTTAGTTGCTGATGTGGTGCTTACATGGACGCCATATAGGAAATTGGGTTGATTCGGTTTGACATGTGTCCAATTTTTTTAAAATCGAATAGTACAAAACGACGTCGTTTTGATATTTTAAAAAAATTGTTGTCAAAGAGGGTCGAACCGTAAACTTAGAGTTCTTCACAGAGTGCTCAACCACTAGACTAATTATACTTTCAACGATTATGTTCCATTACAATAATACTTGAACTAAATATTTTGTCAAGCAAATTCACGTCTATGAGAGTAAATAGATTAAAAAAAAAATCTAATCTATCTACTTCATCTCCTTCGATCTAAGATTGTCTCCAATGAATCTCTTGTCCAGTAACAAATTCGTCAAAAATCACCAACTAATTATTTGCTTCCCGTCTTTCTTCGATTGAGACTTGAGTGTGACTGTATCACGGAAGAAAATGAGTTGAACGTAAAATCTGGGGGGCGGGGGTTCTTTACTGGGTGGTCTACGTCGCGATTCATTGAAGAATTGAAGAAGAAAAAATGGCTAAAGTAAAGAGGGAGACGGTGGTGGCATGCATGACTTATTCCCTCTGCGACAATCTTCTCTGTGACGCCACCACCATCTCTAAGTGCTTTCACACATGTTTGTTCTTATTAGAATATTGTGTTCAAGTATTATTGTAATGGAATATAATCGTTGAAATTTTAATTAGTCTAGTGGTTGAGCACTTCATTGAAGAACTCCAAGTCTAGGGTTCGATCTTCTTTGACAAAGAATTTTGTTAAAATACCAAACCAATGTTGTTTTGTACTATTCGATTTAAAAGAAAAATTTGGACAGATGTCAAACCGAATCAAACCAATTTCCTACATAGCGTTCACGTAAGCACCACATCAGCAACTAAACCGAAATTGATTCAGGTTATGTAGTAATGACCATTGGGAAAAGTTCATGTGGGGAATTTCAAAATAAAAATTAATTCATGATGTTTTTGGCTTGATCCAATAGTTGGTGTATGAATACAATAAAGACGTTAAGTTCATGCGTGGAAATTGGTCGTTTTCCCTGTGTTTTTACTAAATTTGTTATTTAGTTTTTCAAAATTTTTAAAGTGTAGATATTTTTCGTTTTTTAATAAAATACTGTTTATAATATTTTTATCAGTTATTTATATTAAATAATAAAATGACCATGTAAAATATTCACAAAATCACTATATATTGGCCAAAAAATAAAAATTAGTACAACAAAGAAGATTAATTCATATAAAATTTTATAAAGTTTATATGCTAATTGATTTCAGGGCTTCTTTCAAAAGTGACTCAAAATTTCAAGTCAAACACAAAATAACCTATGTTTTTTGAAACTTTGTTTTGTCATATTCACCCTAAAATTTTTTAGTTATTCACGAAAATGCCGTTATTTTTATTTTTCGAAAATTTGATGTTTTTACCTTACCATCCTCATCTTCACCAAATATTTACAACTTTGCCATTGACATCAATACCTAAACACCATAAACTAAAACATTGAAAGTGTTAATGCCCTAAAGTTTTGAATTTTTTTTTTCATCCTTTCTTGTTTCCTATCCACACAAACAACATATCTTATACTTTCTCTCAAAATCCAATAAAAAGCTGAAGATTTTGAATACAAAATATGTAACGTTCATAAGCTCACGATTCTTGGTGATTAACGAGTAGGTAGCTGCTATGATGAAGTTCTGGATGATTTAAGAAGGCACGCAAGTCATCACATGAGTTCAAGGTATGAAATTACGAACCACATTTTTTTTTCAGATCTGTTCGACGAGGTCTTCTTCATCGAGAAGAATTTTAGAGAGCCTTCTAAAAATTTTGTTGGTCAATGCATAGGTTAATTTTGCAATTGACCTTTTGTATATTTTTAATAGAAAACTTCCTAGAAGTCTTCTAACTTTCCTTTATTAACAATAAAATTTGAAATTCTTAGAGAAGACTTCTTTTGAAATCTTCTCGGATAAACATGTTAGTTCTGAATTTGACTGAAGTTGATCATAAATTTGACTTTTGTAGAAGAATTCTGA